>NC_085136.1:106943048-107040569 GCF_035046485.1 Aedes albopictus
ATCCCCCTCCACAGGAATGTGCCCATCGTTGAAGTGATCTTTGCCGTATGTACTGCAAGAGGCGGCAAGACAGACGACAAATACCATAACTTGGAGGTGCCAAACGTGTTCAGCATGATCACTTTTTGATGCAGAGTTAGCATACGCAAAGATTGCAGCCACATTTGTTGCGCGAACTTGCCAACCATCGCGTCCCAGTTAATCTTTGTCATTAGCCGAATCGAGTTCGTGAAGGTAATACCCAAAATTTTGACTACATTGACTGTCTGTAGCCACTGGGTGTTGATCGAATTACCTTCACAAAACCCAACATTTATTGCCACCGTTTTCCGTAGATTCAAACGTGCTCCGGCAACCGTTTGAAAACGAGCGAATATCTCATTAAATGATTCGATTTGACCAGCTGATGTGACGATAACACTGATGTCGTCGGCATACGCGACCAGCAAGTCGTCACCGCATGCTTGTTCGAGCCGACACACCAGGGGGTGGAGGTACAGCACGAATAGGTGCATGGAGAGCGGGTCGCCTTGCCGGACCGAGCGTTGGATTTCGAACGGGCGCGAGAGACGTCCGTTAACCAGCAGCCTGGAGGTGGATCGGTTGGCAATGTTCGAGAGAAGAGCGATGAGTTCCCGATTAAAGCCGAGCGAACGCATGGTGTCGAAAAGAAACGAGTGGCGGACCCGATCAAACGCATTTTCCAGGTCGAAACTGATGAGCTTACCGGCGCGCCGGTGGTGACGAAGACTCGCAATCCGATCTTTCAGAGCGAGAGTGGCCTGGAAGATGTTACGCTCCGAGTTGGAACATTTTTGCCCGTCGGTTAGGATGCGGTGGGCTCTCATTACGCACTCCAGCCTGGACTTAAGAATGCGGGAGAGCAACTTGTAATCGCTGTTGAGCAGCGAGATGGGGCGATATGATCGGGCCGTGTTGTCACCTCCCTTCTTTTTCACCAGAACGATGATGCCTTCCACAAATGCAGGAGGGAGATTACCCGCCAGCGCTTCGTTCAGCAAGAGATTTAGCTCACGGTGGATTACATCAAACACACGGAGATAGAATTCTCGTGGTATGCCGTCGTTGCCGGGGGAGCGCTTCGGAGCACTCGCTTTGATCGCAGCGAAGATTTCTGCGGTGGAGATTTCGTTCGTGCAGGCTTCATTGGTGGGATCATCTGGGGGTATCACGCGATCGCACTCAAAACCGTCGTTGTTGTTATTTGCTGCTTCTTCCGTGTAGAGACTCGAGAAGAAGTTAAGCAGATTTGCTTCGATCGCCGGCGGCTCGACCACGATCTCGTTCTCTTCCGTCCGCAGCTGTGTGATTACCGTTTTCTTCCTTCGCCTCTCCCCCAGCTGAAAGATGGATAGTGGTTCGCCCGCCAAATATGTCGCGTTGACACGCATGAACATGTGCGAAAAATTGCGCTGCAATGCCAGCATCTCGCCTTTCAGCCGATTTATGGTGATCAACATTTCGGGGTGCTGGTAGTACCCGTCGTACGCTTGCCGTAGTTGCGCATATAAACGCTGATGTGCGTCGTGAAATTCGTCGAAGACGATTCGCGATTTGCGCTTAAAAAACGTTTTAATTTTGGGCTTGGCGTATGATAGCCACCACTCCATCCACGAGCCGTAGGCTCTCCGCTGCCGGGTCCAATATTGCCACTGCTGTTGGAACTCTTCAACGTTTTCGTCGGTGAGAAGATGCGGTCGGAGGGACCAGAAACCGCGCCCAGGCTCGTGTCCGAGCTGGGGAAGGCAGAGTCGGAGCGTTACCGCTTTATGGTCTGTAAACGAGCAGACATGGGTATGCGCGGTACGCAGATGATCTCGCAAACTACTGCTGACATAGATGCGGTCGAGACGTGATTGCGCATTCCGACAGATGTACGTGAAGCCTGTATCACGCGGGCACAGCTTTTCCCATGCATCGTGGAGTTGTAGCTGTTGCACAGCTGTTTTGAGCGCCGGGCTGGTATTCGGGCTGGACGAATCGCATGCGCGCAGTACGCAATTGAAATCGCCAGCGAGGATGACGTGTTGAGATGGATGTCGAAGGTAGTAGGCAAGCGTGCCGTTGAAAAATTCCTCCCGGGCAGCTCGCTGAGCTGTGCCGGAGGGAGCGTAAATATTACAAATTGTAGTGTCGTGCACTCTCACCGCAATCAGGCGGCCGTCCAGACTCTTCTCAACGTGAGAGACCTGAATGTGTTCCTTCAGAGCAACAGCTGTCCCTCTTCTTGTGTGATCCACATTGGCGAAAACGGCAAAGCCAGGCAAGGAGAGCTGTTCGTTCTCTACCTCTTGCAGACACACAATATCAAGATTTAGGCTGTTGATGAAGCTTCGTAGCGCCGCAATTTTCGTGGGATTGGTGATCGTGCCGATGTTGATGGAAGCGAGATTGTACGATGTGAGAGCCATTTATAGTTGCCGATCTTCACCCTGCTCGTCGTTCTTGTCTTCCCGGCGGGGCTTTTTACCGGGTGGTCGATGCCGGCTTCGGCTGCTGCTCGTTGATGCAGATGATTCGTCCGATACATTGCCATTGCCGCTGTTGCTGTGCGATCGCAGCGCATAAGCAGGCTTCTTGAATAGATCAGCTATATCGGTGACCTCAGAAGCTTGGGATGGAGGCCGGAGAGACGAGGATGAGGCACGAGTACTTTGTGGCTGCTCGCGGGGGGAAATTGTCAAGTCAACCTTGTCGGGTTGACTGTTGGCTCGTGTACCCGAAGCAGACTGTTCGGTCTGGCTGGGGGGCTTCGGCAGCTCGGGAAAGGCAACCGATGACGTTAGTGTTGGCGCGGTAGAACTGTGACCAGCCGGTTTCGTGTTCGGTGGTCTCGCTCCAGCCGGTTTTTTGGGTGGTTGGCGGTTGCCACTTTGTTTCGCTACATTCGCGTAGCTCTTCTGCACCAGCAGCTTCTTGTTCTGGACACATGATATGCCAGTGTGCGCCAGCTCCTTGCAGTGTTTGCATGATAGGAGCTGCCCCTTGTACACGACGTACGCCTGCTGCCCATCGATGGTGACCCAAGAGTCGATGTTTCGTTTGATCAGCATTCGGGCGGACCACACTCCGAGTGGGATGCCTCCGAAGTCGAAGCTCTCACCCCACGTTAGCTCACGAATCGCGATCACTTCACCGAACGCACTCAAAAACTCCACGATCTTCTCTTCCGTCACATCTTCGGGTAGGTCGTGGATCTTCACTTCGACACTTCCATCCTCGATGGTTAAACGAAGCGTGTACTTCTTCCCATCCAATTCAACTTCGTGTCGTCCATCATGATCGTTCACTATTTTCTGTGCGAGCGTCAGGTCGCTAACCTTGACGAACGCACATTGTTCACCTCTACTGCACTGTAGTCTTGTCACATCTTCCTTCTTCAGGCCGAGCACTGTGCGGCAGAAACCATGCACTTTCTCGAAAGACGGTTTCACCGGAAAGGTCGAATAATCGATCCTGAAGGTGTTTTCTCGCCTCATCGCGTAGCACTACACACGCGACGCGGCACTGCGAGGATAAACACAGAACGGCAGAAAAAATGCTTGGCTAATGAGGAGCGCAATCGTAAAAACACGTCCGTGTCTCTCAGAAGCTGAGCGATAACTGTCCCGTGTTTACAAAATGAACTTGTTTCTGTTGGTACCTAGATAACACGGCACCGTTCAAATGTCAAACGGGTAAACATGATGTACATGCTTGTGCCAGTTGAATCACCGCCAATGGCCCAAAACTAAAGAAGGAAGTGTGTGCTTTTTATATACCCAGTGATTAAATTAAAATTAGTGAGTGATATAAAAGAAAGTAAACAGTTTTTTTCGAACAATTTGTAAGTATTATGTATGGCCATCAAATACACATTACAGAAAATGAAAAATATTTGAGAATTTTGAGCCAATAATCAAATTTAATTCCGGCACATTGCAGTGGGGGTTGGAGGGAAAAAATAAGGAACTGTGCAACTGAATTGGTGATTTGATGCTGCATGAAGAAGAAGAAGAACGATGGTGTTTTGAAAAAAATCCTATCTCGCGCTTAGTATCATACAGGCGTATCTACAATGATCGATTTCTCTTCATCGATTTTCTCTTTGGTTAATAAATTGGCCGGTAAAACATTTTCGGTTGTTTTTATTGTTTTAGATGCTAGTCCTAGTCGTCCCTCACCGAAACGCACCGAGAGATCATCCGAATATTGGCCGTATTTTCCGGAATAATCCGAAGAGAAAATCGATGAAGAGAAATCGATCATTGTAGATACGCCCGTATGATACTGAACGCGAGCTATCTATTACACAGGGGAAGTTTTTAAAATGCCTCTATAAAATCTAAAACAAAACCTAATTAAAAACGGTTCGATGTACGGTGGTAGACTTTGAACGGACTACAAATTAAGTAGCTTATCAAGAAAAAAATGTTATATTAAAATTTATACGTTCAATATGTAGTCCGTCCAAAGTCTAACACCGTACATCAAACCGTTTTTAATTAAATTTTGTTTTAGATTTTATAGAGGCATTTTAAAATCTTCCCCTGTGTTATAGGGTAGGATTTTTTTCAAAACACCATCGTTCTTCTTCTTCTTCTTCATGCAACATCAAAATCACCAATAGGGTTCTCAAAGGGCAGGCCCGGACTAAGGATTGTGGGGCGTGGGGTCCAAGCGGATGTGGAGGCCCTTTGGAGCTACAAAAGCGATGAGCAAAAAAAATTTATTTTCAATCTATATAGTGATAGTAATCTGAAACATGAATTAAATGTGAAATAACCAGAAAACGGATTTTGTGGGGTCCCGGGCCTCCCTGTCCCCCCTCCCCCTTAAATGCGGTCCTGTCAAAGGGTATCCATAATTCTGGAGCAACATTTGAAAAGGGCCCAAGAGGTCTTGTGTCTTTTTTCTAAAACGCTCCGTAGGGCATAACAGCAGCCCGCCCACGCAAATGAACACCGTTATACGAAAGATCGATGTTTGCTCTATCTGATAACGGTCTTAGTTTTTGTGAATAAGCTGATAGGGGCTCAGGAGCGACGTTTGAAGTCATTGTTTACCAATGCTTGTATGCCCTTTTCAAATGTTGCTCCAGAATTGGGTTTTTAAATTTAGAATAATGTATTGATTTTTTGATTTTATACGAAAGAGCAGCTTTTTCTGAGCCACTATGATTTTTTTCAGATTTTTAGAACTTCATTTTGATACCTAAAATCAATTACAAAGAGATTTTTTTAAATCACCTTTTGACAGCTGGGCAACTGCTTGACAGCTCCGCCCAGTACAAAATGCGACGAGGGGTGATTCGACAAATCGCTCCCATACAAACTACAAACTGATTTTTAAATAGGTTCCCGGGCACCAAAATTCATGAACATTTGGATTTCGGCTCAGTTTGACATGCAGATTCAGAATATGGAATAATCTCAACACCGCTAAAGAAGCCAATTATCGAGATAATTATTTCTGGAGCAACATTTGAAAAGGGCCCAAGAGGTCTTGTGTCTTTTTTCTAAAACGCTCAGGGCATAACAGCAGCCCGCCCACGCAAATGAACACCGTTATCCGAAAGATCGATGTTTGCTCTATCTGATAACGATCTTAGTTTTTGTGAATAAGCTGAGGGGGGCTCAGGAGCGTATGAAGTCATTGTTTACCAATGCTTGTATGCCCTTTTCAAATGTTGCTCCAGATTTCATAATTGGAATTTCCATCCGAAAATGAGTTGCAAACAAAAATAATGTCCCCGGATCTATTTTAATCTAACATATTGGAGCACACAATGACAGTGTGAACAGGTGTTAACGTGAATTAAAGTGGCAAAACTGTAAAAGAGAAAACTTCGTCATGTCAGCAATGTAGGATAATTTATCTAGTATGTAGTTGACCGTTTGCAATTATTCACAAGTTTCAAATCTGTTTCTACTGGTAAACTTTCACCGGGTGATTGCTGCTATGGACTTATCCACCAATTAACAAAATTAACCGCGGTCCGAGAATTTTGTCACTAGAGCGGGGTCTGTTCCAATCAGAATCGTTCAATTCTGATTGGAAACGGCCCGCTCTAGTGTCAAAATTCTCGGACCGCGATGAATTCGGTTCATCGGTGGATAAGTCCATTGCACCTAAACCGCACTACCATGTGGTAAAACTAAAGACACTATAAGAAAAGACACAAAATGTGATGATTGTTGCTGATGATGATGATTCTTTCATGATGATGATGCCGCCGAGCAATGCGTTTAAAGCGCGTTTGACAGGTCTCCTGCTCGATTGGAATGACATTGACAATAAATTTGGAATTCCAATTGGAACATTTCGTGTCTTTGCATATAGTGTCTTTAGGTAAATAATAACATTGCCTTGGCGATTGCGACGTTTAATCAGGATAATACCTAATCAGCAGTTCACGCTGATTAGTGAATTCCATAATTATAAAAATAATCTTAAAAAGGTTTATGAAAGCTTGAAATCTGAAGATTTTTTTATATGCTCAGCTCAAAATCCAAAAAATAGTCATTTACACCGCTTTGCATTAAGACGTCTCAATAGTGGACCCCCTTAGATTTAACCAATAGTGGTCCTCCCGACTTGCTTACATAAGTCCTATTCAATGAAGTAGGTTGAACATGGTCGAAGTTGCTGCATCCTGCTCTTAGGGGCTGCTCATAAACCACATAGACCAAGATTTTGTCATCTCAGACCCCCCTCCCCCCTCGTAGGCTTTGGCTAGACACCCCCCACCCTCCCCCCAAAAAGTCTACGTGGTTTATTTACAGCCTCTTACCTATTCGCCAGTAAATGGGTAAGAGCAGGATGCAGCAACTTCGACCATAGAGCTTGCTGACGTTTATTCACCTTTCTCTTTCAAACATGCAGGCGGAAAAGGATTTGTTGTCATCAGGAAAGGTTTCCCGATGAAAACAAATCCTATCCCACCTGCATGCTTGAAAGAGAGAGGTGAATAAACGTCAGCAAGCTCTATGTTCAACCTGAAGACACTATAAGAAAAGACACGAAATGTGATGATTGTTGCTGATGATGATGATTCTTTCGTAATGATGATGCCGCCGAGCAATGCGTTTAAAGCGAGTTTGACAGGTCTCCTGCTCGATTGGAATGACATGGACAGTAAATTTGGAATTCCAATTGGAACATTTCGTGTCTTTGCATATAGTGTCTTTAACATACCCTATATTGATAAAAAAGAAACAAAAATGTAAACACAAATAGTGACGTAGTTATTTGACACGACTTCTTATGGGAGCCATGGGAGCTTGCTTTGCTTTGGATCGCACACAAAGTACCTTCTCCTCAATAACAACAAATCGTTTGAACGCTAACTCGCACGCTTGATTTGACGCGGCACTATAACAGCGCAGTTAGATATGAGAATCTAACGCCATGTTCAAACTGAATGTTATTCAAAGTATTACCGCAGATATGACCATGAATAACACCTTAAAGATAGCGAGTATGGCTTGATTATGCTTTTCTTGACGATAATTTGCTCCAGTCTGTGACAACTTTTTGTCAAACGGAAATTTGCCCACTGGGATCACTGGGTGTTTCGTGTGTTGTTGGTTGCCTAATGTTAAAGACACTATAATAAAAGACACGAAATGTGATGATTGTTGCTGATGATGATGATTCTTTCATGATGATGATGCCGCCGAGCAATGCGTTTAAAGCGCGTTTGACATGTCTCCTGCTCGATTGGAATGACATTTCGTGTCTTTGCATATAGTGTCTTTACCTAATGTAAATGATAGTTCGGTTTGTGCAACCTCTGTTCAAAGACGCTTTAGTGTATCTTTTTATGAATAACATGTTATTCAGATTGCACTGTGACATAACATATTACGTCTCATTTTTTTCCTCCCCACTGTTGGGGAAATTAAGCCACTGCATCCATTGATATTCCGCAGAAAAGTGACATTTCTTCCCATACGTATTAGCTATCAACATTTCTTTGGTAATTAGAGAATCTTTTTTCTCGGATACGATTGTGTTAGTTTAGTTTTACTTCATTCACAGACAAACAGACGTAACACTCTTCAAAACGGCTTGGCACAAGCATTTAACGGTCAATTCAAATTTCATTTGATTTGCGCGATCGTTCCACCAGATGCGCTATTGTTCGATCGCTTTGACGTTTGCCAGTGTACACGTTGCTGAATGATGCAAACGAAATTTACAGGCAATTTATGTAGTAGTGTGCGTGTCAGCAAAACGTCAAATCGAAATCCATCATGGCCGACAGTGCCGCGCGCGGTTCAACCAACAGGTGGCAGTGTGCTCATGAAAATGACACCGGGCAAAAGTTTTTGATGAATTTCCTCTAAGAGTTACGTCTGTTTGTCTGTGCTTCATTCATACTTTAACCTGGCTGCATTAAAACATTGTTTATTTTAGGATTTGCTATTATATCTTCCAATACACCAATTGGTACAATGTACCTATTAAGGCTTTTTCGGGGTATGAACCATGTCGCATTGCCGTTTCACTTTTAGTTGACCCTACTCCCGGGCAGGGTTAGTTTTGACTGTTCGATAGTTTTTTTATTTAGCTACGTGCTGTATTTAGTTGCAAATAACTACTATGTTTTAACCATTCGACGGGAAATAAGTGTCGAAGTGTCAAATTTTCTCTTTTATCCCTTTTATAAATTCGACAGTTCTCACTTTCCAATCCTTATAAACAATGAAATGTTTCTTCGCGAACATTAACAACAGCGTTTCATCTGTATCAACGATCTAACAGTTTATATTCTGGTGCCTATATCCGTGTTTTGTTTCAGTAACCGCTTCAAAATGCCGAAAATTAAAAAACAATCGCGGCTGCAGAAAGCGAAAATAAGGAAGTTTTATGATAAAAATCGAAGTGTGGTTGAGAAGAAATCTCAGTGTGATGACTTTAGTGAGTGTGGTGATCCAGGCAACTGTTCAGAGGTGCGGACTGCACAATCAACAGAGCAGGTGATTGACAACTGGAGTGTTAACACGCGGAAGGAGAAAAAAAGGCAGAACATGAGAACCATACGAAGTGGCAACGCAAAGTATAGTGAACAGGAGCACGCGAAAAACAAGCTGAGAATGAAGAATTTGCGAATGGATGATGCATATAAGGAATGTGAAAGGATGAAAAATTCTCAGAGAATGGCAGAAATACGAATAAAAGATGAGTATAAAGAACCCGAGAAAAAGAAAAATTCACAAAGGATGGTGGAAACGAGAACAAATGAGGAATACAAACATCAAGAGAAACAGAAAAACGCACAAAGGATGACAGACATAAGGAAACGTGAAGATTACAAACAGCAAGAGAATCAAGCAAATGCGCAAAGGATGACAGAAATAAGGAAACAGGATGACTACACACAGCAAGAGAAACTGAATAATTTACACAGGATTGTCAATTTAAGAAAACATGAGGAGTACAGACAGCAAGAAAAGCAGAAGAATTTGCAGCGAATGACGGACACAAGAAAGGCAGAAGACTACAAGCAACAGGAGAATCAGCGAAATGTACTTCGGATGGTAGAAACAAGAAAAAGCGAGGAATACAGGCAGCAAGAGAAACAGAAGAATTTGCAAAGGATGGCGAAAATGAGAAAAGTTGAAAATTATGTTCAGCGAGAGAAACAAAAAAACTTGCAGAGGATAACAGATCTCAGGAACACAGTTGAAGAGTTCTCTTGTCAGGAAAAAGCACAAAACAAAGAACGTATGAAAAGAATTCGGACAGACTGGCAATATGTACACAAGGAACAATACACCAATATTGAGCGCATGCAGAATCTCCGGGACGATGACAAGCTGAGAACCATCGAAAGGCAAAGAGATCGACAAAGTAGGCGTGAAAAACGAAGCTCTGAAATAATTAGACACCGGGATGCGTTATACAACAACTTGAAACGACATGAACCAGATCGAACTTCGGTTGAACTTTTGGCGTTCATCGATAGCAGGAAAGAAGTTCCATCGTGTTTCTGCTCTTGTTGTGAACGCATGTTCTTTGGAAAAGGATTGAAAAAAATCACGCGCGAAAAGGTGGTTTCCCTAATGACAATGAAAAATAAGGTGGAGAAGACACACATAACCCTTTGGGTGGATTGTCACATTTTGAATAACTATGAAGAACATAGACAAAATTATCTTTGCCACACATGCCATAGGTACGTAAGTGCAGGAAAAATACCGAAACTTTCCAGCAGCAATGGATTAAAATTGCCAGCAGTCCCGGAATGTTTGGAAGAATTAAATCCAATTGAGGAACGTATCGTCTCACCGTATGTGCCTTTCATCAAGATCATTATGCTTAATCATCGTGCTTCAAATCCACAAGTTGGCGCTCAAGGCAGTGTGATATATGTTCCTACCGATGTTAATGAAATGGAGCAGTCCCTTCCTAGGAACATTAACAATATCAATCTGATAGCCATACCAGTGGAGTTTAAGAGGCATATGGGACATACATCCAGTTATCTTAAAGGGCTGGTACGCAAGGAAAAAGTTGAGGCAGCTGGAAATTACTTGCAAGAAACGGAACTGTATAAGAAGTATGGAATTCGTTTCTCGGAAAACGCATATGATAGGTTGGACATAAATGATGACGAACCAAATTTGAACACAAATGAATTTGATGATGACAGGGTTGAACGAGAAGCAGGTATAACCATAGACGAAGAATTCGCGAATTTACTGCACGAAGGAGACGACGAATGTTTGCTGATTGATTTGAATGAAGTAGCTGCCCAAAATACAATCGTAGTAATGGCTCCTGGACAAAACCAGAAACCGGTATCACCATACAGTAACCCGGACATAGAATATCTTTGTTTTCCAAAAATTTTTGCTGGGCAACCACGGAGTTTGACAGACAAAAACATAACATACAACGATATCATCAAATGGGAAATTCGGTACTACAACAACAGGATTGAGCCAAGGCGTATACTTCACCTTTCAAAGAAAAAGTTGCTGAATGAATCGTACAATTCTATAAAAGTTGCTATTCGGAAGAAAAAGAATGCAAAAAATGTAACGGCTCAAGAGGCACTGCAACCTGATTACATTGGAGGTTTATTGTCGTTCAACAATGGATTAAGATTCATGGATCAAATGCGATGTGCCCCTGCGTATATGGAGCAAAAAAAGAAGGTTTTATGTGGACTTATGCGGCAAATCGGTACTCCTGTATTCTTTCTCACGGTATCTGCAGTTGAAACTAATTGGCCAGAACTGATTCAAGCTCTAGTAGAGTATACTTCAGGTACAAAAATTAGTTTGTATGATGCATTAAATTTACCGTATGAGGAAAGGGCAAAACTGGTGAAGGAAAATTCTGTATTTACTGCAATGTATTATGATAACAAAATCAAGAACTTGATGAAATTAATTAACAAATCAGAAGGAGGAATTTTCGAAACATACAAGGTCACCGACTTCTTCCGCAGACGGGAATTTCAACAGCGAGGATCACCTCATGATCATATATTGTTGTGGATTGACAATGCACCTAAAATAGATCGTGATGACAGCAGCACTTTTGACCTAGTCATACAGTTTGCAGACAAGCACATAACGTGCGAATTTGACGAGAAAAATCCATTTTGTAACTATTTGCGACACAAGCATACCTCCACATGCAGTAAAGGAAAGAAAAATAAAAACATATGTAGATTCAATTTCCCCAAATTTGTAATGCCACGGACAGCAATTCTTGAACCGTTATCCAAAGAGGAAAGAACTACTGAAGTGAAGTCCAATCTGGAAAAAATCAAAAACCTGATGGAGCAGTTCTATGTGAGTAAAGAAAGAATTGTGAAAAGTTTTGATGAAGTTTTGGAGCACCTTCAGATGTCAGAGGAGACGTATTTAACAGCTTTAAGGAGCTCTATTAATAAGCTGACAATCTTTTATAAGCGCAGGAGTTGTGAGGTAGATATCAATACTTACAATCGAATAATTCTCAATTTGATGGAATCAAATGTCGATTTGCAACTTGTTGTGGACGAATATGCTGTAGCATCGTACATTGTGGATTATGTGGCGAAAGGAGAAGCAGGGCTTTCAAAAGGACTGAAAGACCTTCAAACTGAACTGGACAAAGAGGATCGGAATTTACAGGATCGGTTACGATGCATCATGAACAAATTTCTGAACGGACACGTGATATCAACATCAGAAGCAGTATACCATTGCTTGGGAACACCTATAACAGAGTTTAGTCGATGTGCTATATTTATAAATACGGGGCGCAGTGAGGAAAGAGTAGCGTTCTTAAAAACAAACAAGCAGTTGCAAGCCATGGATCCTGATTCAACTGACATCGTAGGAAAAGATATTCTTACACATTATTCCGAACGAAAAGCCTTAGATGATGTTTGCTTGGCTGAATATGCCGCATTTTATTTCCAAACAGCGAAGAAAACAAGAAGAGATAAGAATTTGGATTCGGATGATGAAGGTAACGAGACAGACACGGAGAAAGATGACTATGAGAATAAACGCCGCAGGAAGGCCCGAATCGTACGGCACGTGCGATATATGTATGAAAAAGATCCGGACAACTTCTTTCGCGAACAATTGCTGTTATTTCTTCCATGGAGAAACGAAGAGGAGGAAATTGAATCGATTAACTGGAGCGCAAAGTTTTATGAAAACAAAGAGTTGATCGAAAGAAATCGCAATAACCTGTTCAAGTTGTCAAGCGATCGATTGGATGATGCTATGCTAGCAGCTGAGCAGCATAGACAAATAGCCGATGCAGAGGAAATTGAAGATTTTGAGAAAAATCAAATTCCCAAGGAACAAGAGATCGATATCCTTGTGCAAGTGGGGATAGATCGTCCAAAAAGTAATGTACCTTTTATTTACACTGCCCCTCCGAAAATACACGAACACAATCTCTTTGATATGCTATGTAAACTGAACGAGCGACAAAAGGAAATTGTAATGCACATCTACAAGTCATTCACCACCGGAAAGTTACCGGAAAGTTTCGGGATCTGCAGGAGTGGGCAAAAGCATGGTTATTTCTACTATTTTCCAGTTAATTACATACCATTTGGAATATTCAACGTCAGTTCTGAGAGACCAAAACACTGATTCCATAAAAGTTTTGTTATGTGCGTTTTCTGGAAAAGCAGCTTTTCTGATTGGAGGAAATACGTTACACTCTGCATTTGCTCTACCACTACAAGAAAATGCGAAAATGTCGGATTTACCCATGGATGTTGCCAATAATTTACGACAACAACTGAAGGACTGCAAATTGGTCATCATTGATGAGATATCGATGGTTGGAAGCACCATTTTCAGTCGGATCGATACAAGGTTGCGGCAAATCACTGGACGAAACGAAACCTTTGGTGGTTTATCGGTAGTCACGGTTGGCGATTTTCTTCAATTACCACCTGTAAAAGACTCGGCCATCTTCTTGACTCCGAAGCACAGTCTAATTAAAACAAGCATCTCACCATTATGGAACGAATTCAACCTTTATGAGCTTACAGAGGTTATGCGACAGAAAGATGATTTGAGCTTTGTTAGAGCTCTCAATAGTTTTGCTCGTGGAGAAATGACAGACGAAGACATCAAAATCATAAAATCTCGAGAAATACAGGAAGATCAAGTACCCGATGAAGCCATCAGGCTTTACTATACGAACGCCAATGTTGATAAATATAATGACAAGAAGATATCGGAATCACTCGCATCTGAAATAGAGTGCAATGCTGTTGACACAATTACAGGAAAACTAAAACCACATCAAAGAACTGCAAAGATTAAAATGTGGAGAGAACGACCGACCAAAGATTGTGGAGGATATCCATATACGATCCGGTTCAAACAAGGAATTAAATACATGCTGACAGCTAATCTTGACGTTGCAGATGGATTAGTTAATGGAGCTACTGGAGTTTTAGAATGCGTGTTCTGCAACCCTGGGACTGAAAAACCAACTATTGTTTTTCTAAAATTCGATTCTAGTAATGTAGGCAAGAAGATACGACAGCAGTACAGGAATTTCATGGAGAACAACAATATCAACCTCAGTTGGACGCCAATCCCTAGCAAAGTATACAACCTGACAACTCATTTCCAGAAGGATTACCAGATGATTCGGGATCAGTTTCCAATAGTACCTTGCGAAGCTCTAACTATTCATAAAAGTCAAGGTCAAACATACAGACATGTTTGTATTGATTTTAGAAAGTCTGGTAACCTTACCCGCCAGTTAGTTTATGTAGAGCTCAGCCGCGTGACGAGTCTTTCAGGACTTTATATTCTAGGTAATTTTCCTGGAAATATGAAAAGTAATAATACAATTGATGCTTGTTTGAACGAAATGGATAGACTAAGAAAAGAACGGCCATTGTCACTTGTTTACAATAATTTAGTTAACGTATCAGGGCTCAAAGTAGTTTATTTGAATATTCGATCATTACGAGCGAATAAAAAGCATGTAGACGTGGACCCATGGTATTTCCGCTGTGATATATTAATTTTCTCAGAAACTTGCTTGTACGCTAATGAAAAGATTGCATTTCCTGGATTCAATTTGGTCTATCGTTCAGATACTTTTAATTATCCGGATTATGTTAAAAAGAACATTGCCAAAGGAATTATTTGTTTTGTAAGAAGCAGTTTAAAAGCAAACGTTGTCGACTATTGTACCGAATTCAAGGCGGATCAAAAGGGACATTATCATAGTCACATAGATTTGGTAAAATTAGTTGTCAATGGAATTCTGATAATAAGTGGATACAAATCACCAAAAGTAAGTGTTTGCGATTTCAAAGATACAATGCTTCGATTTCAGTTAGAGGAATCTTGTCCAACTATTGTCATAGGTGATTTCAATTTCAATCTTAATGATACAAGAAATGCACAAATCCATGAGTTCAGTTCCTTTATGATCGGCCTTTCATATGTTTCGAAACTACCGCCAACTGAAGCAACAACTATTTTGGGTTCACGACTAGATGTAGTATACGCCAATTTTGAATATATTACTGCTGGAGTTTACGAATGCTACTTTTCTATTACAGTTAATTGACATGGCCTGCTGTAATACGAATACTAGCCTACTACATCTCTCCTCCTTTATATTTGTTTTTGGCAAATTCTTCATATCAATTCTCCAAAAGGTTGCTCACTTATCCTTTGCTTCTTTCTTTGCCTTTTTCGAGTCTTCAAGAAAATGTAACTTGCTTCTGAAAAATCTTGCAAATTCGATCCCATCCTCGTCGCCATTGTAGTAGTCTCACAGGCACTTCCGTATGTGATGACAGATTGGAATAGAATGCCCATTTCGTTACAGTTAATTGACATGGCCTGCTGTAATACGAATACTAGCCTACTACAAAACCAATATATTGTATTATTTATAGTAAGCAACCATGTTTTGATGATGTGAAAAAAATTGACAATGATAATATTCAACTGTTTGGAAAGTCTTCCGACCTAGTATCCGTAGATAGTATATCAATAGCATCTTGTGTGGACTTATCATCCGAATGTAGTAGCATCCGATCGAGCAATAGGAATATTGTTAGTTTATCCTTTCAGTACAGTGATTTTGAATCAGATTCTGAGCATTTAAATCTAGATAACAGCATTAAAGAGTGGATTAACTCAGTAGATACAACAAATGATGCATATGATAATGGTAATGAAAAAATGCTCAAAAATGTTCAACAGGTATTTTATAACGATCCATATACATTTACTAATTCAGAAGAATTGCTGATAGCTTCTACAGATGGCAATGTAATGCGTTACAAAAGTGATATTGACCACATTGCAAACTACTTACGGACATTACCTACTAACATTTTTAAATGTAGCAGAGATAGACCATTGTCAGTTCAAACATTGAATGGATTCTTGGAGGTTCCTATAACTGGAGATGGCGGTTGCCAATTTAATGCGATTTCGTATGCATTGGTAGGAAATGAAAGTTTTTCTTTTGATCTCAGAGCAATTGCATTCCAAGCCGTAATAGAAAACATACATCTTTTCGAGAAAATCAAAAACACCATTGGTTTGGAATCAGACACATTGTTTAACCTTCTTCAGATATGTTGTTCAGAAAGATTATTCGGTAACCTTGACACCCTGTTTGCTCTCAGTATGGCTCTTGAACGAATTATTTTTATCATGCTGCATCACGAAAACGGAGAACAACGGTTTGTTAAAGTTGAACCACCAAGTTACAGTAATACTGATTTACCAATATTACTGCATTTGACAAGACCAGGTCAAGCAGACGCACATTATAATGTTCTCCTTCCATCTGATGTAAACACACCATACGACTTTACATGCTACGATGTGTATAACTTGAATCATATAGTGATGAGTTAAAGGACGTTGGTGTAACCTGCTGAAACAAATCGTCAATTACAAATAAACCATATTAGCTAAAATCTTCTGAAACTGCTGAAAATCATATTAGCTAAAGTCTTCTGAAAATGAGATGGGAGGAACTGAATACGGTTTACCGTGTCAGCTAAAACGATTCAGAAGAGGCTGAATATGATGCAACGACAGGCGAGGCTGAATACGATTTATCGTATTAGCTCAATCTCCTGAATGTACAGAAGAGGCTGAATATGGTTCAACGACAGGAGGGGCTGAGTACGGTTTACCGTGCTAGCTAAAACCTCCTTAAACGATACAGAAGAGGCTGAATATGATTCAATCACAGGAGAGGCTGAATACGGCTTACCGTATTAGCTCAATCTCCTGAATAAGACACAGTAGAGGCTGAATATGGCTCTGAGATAAGAAACTGAATGCACGTTTCAGTAATAGTTCTACAAATACTAATGACTTAAAAAAACTGGGCAACAATGAGTAGTTTTGGCAGCTATGACACCCCTGACTTTGGTCAGATAATACCTATATTTTTATGGGGGGGACCCAGAGCCATTTCTAAGCGCTTAAAATATATACATGGTTTCCAGCATGTTTTGCTAAACATTTCAATATGCTGGCTTTAAAAAATATCAACATAACATATTCGACGAGAAAGGCACTATCACCACTAGGTGGATTAATCTGGGTTTTTTTTTGTGAGATAGATACTACCCGAAGTAAGAGGGAGTAAGGAAAATAAGGAAATTATACGGGAAATTGAACAGAAATTGAAATTAACTGAGGTCTACAATTCAGAAAGTTTGATTGAAATCTGAGAGGATGCTTCCAACTCCGAATACTCCGAATTTGAGACGAAATTGGCCAATGAGCGTTTACTTTTGAGGCAACGATGTTCACAAGTGCATTACAATCTCCAATAGGGTTTAGGTAGAGATGAAAACACCACAGAAAGTGTCGATTGAGAGTACATTGCACACTGTTTCATCGGCGGATTTTTCATCATATGTAGCACAAGTAAAAAACGGAAAATGAAGTGATATTTTTCATAACGCAAACTAAAAGAACTGTGAAAAGCTATTTTTTTTCTGTATGACGTTTATTTAATAATGAACTAAAGCTCGATACAAAGAATTTTTTTATACTTAGGTCTATATTATTCAATAAATATGAACATTATTATTTCGAAAGTTATGGAATTTTCTTCGTTTTTTTGGAAGCTCTTTTGATTTCAATTCGATACATTGCCTCAATGATGTCATTAGAGACATTTTGCTGATCAATCATTTTTGCGGTAAGATTTTGCAGCAGGTCTTCAATTTTTTGCATTTTTCCTTCAATTTGGCTTAACTTGGTGTCGACACTAGAAATCTGCTGCTTCAATTGATGATTAGTTGGTGGACAATCCAATACGAAGTCACCGACGCTTTTTTCGTCGCAAGGTGTATTGGAATAGAGCCATATTGACTTATTCGTTAAACTATCTGTCCAAGCACAGTTCCATGGGTTGTCATAAATTGATAATAGTCTTAGCGCAGGAAATTGATGAATTGCGAAATGTGTCAAACTGTTTCCACTGAGATCAAGGCGAACAAGAGTAGACATGTTCCAATTACATACGTCAAAATGTTGAAGTCGATTATTGTCAAGATACATTGTATTGAGCGATGGCAGACTCACCGGACCGTCACTGTAAATGTGTTTTATTTTATTAGACGGAAGCCAAAGTTCTTCCAAATTGTCCAACCCATTTAACTGTTCCATTTGAACTGTTTCTATCAAGTTGTATTCAAGATCTAAAATTTTCAAATGTTTTAACCGATTTACGTTCTCTGGAATATGTGTTAATTTTGTATCCTCACACCGGAAAGCGCGCAGTTTGTAGAACATATCAGGTTTAATAATTACATTTTCAGTAGATGTTTCGAGTAAATGAATTTCATCTAACTTAGGATTAATGTGGATTGATTTAACAGATCCACCACTGAATCGAATTACCTTGCACTTCTCAAATGGCTCAGTGAAATTATATGGCAGTATGTCCACTATTGCATTGTACAAACGATAATCTGTTTTATATTTTGGCATGTTTCCTATAGAGGCTGCATCCGCAGGCCAGTTTAAGTCATTTATTTCAATTGAATCATCCCAGATTGCGCCGTATGACACAGTGAACGGTTTTATGCCGTTGAGTGAAATCATCACAATTAGTCTGTAAGAGGTATTTTTGAATCAATATAATAAAAAAAACAATAGGGGTACTCACTAAACAGATTAAATTGCTGCGTAAGTCATGATTTTCTGCTTATTTGAAATGTTTCATGGTTTTGCGAATGAAATAATCAAAGATTGCCTTGGTGATCGCGATGTTTAATCAGTTTAATCAGTTTACGCTGTTAAGTGAATCCCCCTAATAATATTTTCCACAGTTATACTTACAAAGCCAAAATTATTTGCATCCTGAATGAATTTTCGACCGACTTCACTTTCACTGGTAGAACTGATGTTTGATGTTTGAGGAGTTGTCCTGACCGCTTTTTATACGTTTGCGGTGATTCTGAACCTCGGAGTAGCATTAGGGTGGTGCGGTATTTCAGCAATATCATTCTCTGATTGAAAATGTGGATTGATTCCGATTTTTGATTGTAGTGAATTTTATGTGATTTTTTTTTATTTGTAGACAGTGCCGACCTCCGAGTGTGCTACCGCTTGTCAGATAAAAAGCATGCCAACGCAGAGTCGCATGGGCGTGAATTCGTTGATAAATATTTTTCTATTTTCGCTTTGTTCGCTGCATTCTTCGGGTTGTGGTAGTTATGCAGCTGAACAGCATGTCTTAGTATTGCATTCGAACAGCGATAGAGCGTTGGATGGATGCATATCAATAGGTGAGCTCGTTCCATGCTATTGTTTTACCATTCAACGTACGTTCTAGGTTATTTGAACAACAATTGTTTAAGTATGGTGATAGTAGAGGTGTAAAGTTGTATTTATTCAAAAAAAAATAAATGACCAACGCCGGAATGAACTCCTTGTTAACAGATTTGGCAGAAAGTGACTTACAGCGCTTGATTAAGCTGAGAGCTCTGAAAGCTGTCCATTGTAAACGGTAGTCATGTCGCACGCTCCGTTTGTTGATTTCTTGTACATCTTCGATTGTTCTGGTCAGTAAAATTCATGTTCATTTGATTACTTTGCTTGGTTACCATGCCGAATCGCGGCAAATCTTATGCATGAAAAAAGAAAAAAATCTTGGAAAGCTGAAGTTAGTTTTAAAATTCAATAATAAGCATCGATTGAAGCCTAACCTGTGGTTTCTGGTACCACAGAGATTCATAACTTCATATGCGCTCTAAAAATCGTTGAACATTATATTATACACTGGTGAGACTTCCATCGACCACGCATTCGATGATTGTTTGGACACAGAACAACAGACGTATCACGTGGAGCAAAATACGATTAAAATCATCGTCACGAAAACATAATTGCTCAATGCTAACCACGTTGTATTTCGCAAACTCACTGAGTAGATGGCGGTAGTGGGTTAACGTCAAACAGGAGCGACAACGATGCGAGCGCCATGAGCGAGAGATTTGCGAACTACAAAATATTTTAATTATCCGTTAAAAAAAGGAAACGATGGAAATTAAGTAGAGTAAGACGTTTGTTTGTGGTTTGGAGTTCATGTCATTCTTTCGTTTACTACTAGTGCCTTCTGTATCGTGAAAGCGCGTTTTGCGCAACATGTGCACCAGAAATGATAGAAATATTTCAAGGAAACCAAAGTGGTTCGTCTGTTTATCTGTACAACGCCTATAAATAAGCCATTGGTTGTGGTATAGATACGATTATGGCCAAAGTGGCGTTAATAGAAAAAAAAAACAAAAATATACTCTTCCAGCACATCAAATTGAGAAAAATAAGCTTGATACTCAAGTGCTCTGACTTGAATTACATCGAGTTTTTCCACTTTCTTCTGTAAAAATATTACAATTATATTGAAATGAAAAAAAAAACTGAGAGTTCAAAATCTTTTCAGATTTAAGGTTTTTCACCCAAGCGCGGTCCACCCTAGGTTTGATTCTATGTGGTTTATGCATATGCGGCAAGAGAAAAAAAATCATCGGCGTGAATTGCGATAACAGCTCTGACCACACAATGGGATCAATTCAAAGTTCGAAATTGAAATCGTTTCAATCCAACGGAAAGGAAATGTTGCGTTGTTTGAACAATTGACGAACACAGCACATAGTCAGTCTCACTTTTGCAGCAAAATAAACGACGCATAAACAAGAACAATCTTTCGAGAGGTAAACTCAAAAAAAATTTTCAAAGCTCAGACTCTCATGGTTTAGTTTTCAAAATGATGAAAGGCATCATATGTTTTTTTCGTTTTTTTGTGTTGTAAAAGATATTTTAAAAATTCAAAACAAATATTTTAAAACATAATTTAATATCTAAACTTTACTAATATCAACCTAAAATATGCCCTTGTGTATTTAACTGAACCCACTGTTCGTATCGGGAATTTTTGGAACTTTATCTCAACCCGAATTTGCAAACATACATATGGCATTGCAGTGGAGCAGCCCCAAGTACAAAACAAACATACCGTAAAATGGGGTAGCATTGATCAGCACAAACTTGCTCATGAAATGTTAAAATCACCATTTTCATTGAATCTGTTTCTGGTCACGAACTTTGTTTTGGTTAAACTGCTCAAATATAGCTACGAAGAGATATAAAGGGTCATGGAAATCGAGTTTCATGAATGTTTAAATGAACCGATCCTTCTTTACTGTTTTTCTTATCACAATTTGTTACATTTTCAAAAATCCACGTTTTGCATGAAATCTACAAACAATGTGGAACTCAAAATTCCTCTACCAGCTACACATGACTTCGAACCGATCAATTTTTTAGGTGAAACTTGTGAATAAATGCTTATTTTTAGTTAAATGATCCATTAACCAAACATATTTCTAACTCCGATAGAAAATTGCCATATCTTTAGGCATTATTTCTAGCTTTGATATTCTTTTTATTTTTATATATTTTTCAAAAAGGGTATCGCGCCACTTGAGCGGTGGCTTCTATATTCGTCTGTTTTCCACTATAACTCAGTCAATTTTGAACCATTTGACTTGAAATGTTGTACAAGGGTAGATACTATACCTATCCCACTGCATTCCAAAAATTTTGTCAATTGGTCCAAATTTGACTGAGTTATAGCGGAAAACAGACCAAAATAGAAGCCACCGCCCAAGTGGCGCGATTCCCTACCTCCAAAAGTCTATGACCACTTGGACTTTTGGCATCAAATATGAATTTGGGGACCTCGATTTAAACTTGTACAGGTATTGTAACATAAACAAATACTGACTACTTGGGTGATCAAAAGTACCCTATTTCCAAATCAGATTATTAATTGTATAAAAAAATAAAAGAATACATGAATAAGCATTTTAACAACATATGTTCAAGTTTTTTTATGCAAAGTAAGCTCGGATTACGGTTCTTGTGAACAACTGGGCTGCTGAATACTCGCACTTTTTCCCTATAAACAAGTTAAATATGCAAACACTAAACTAGTGCAGCAAGCAAACATTCAATCTGGATCTGCCTCCTGCTGCACTTCCAAAGTAACCCACTTCTAGGGTTCTTAAATGCCTTATTTTTTTTCGTTTCCTGATTTCTATGTCAAGAGGCAATGTTTGATAATATGTTTATTGTGAATGAATCACTTGAAAAAATAAACTGCTTCGCCACACATCAACTAGCAGATAACAAACCACCATTCGTGATGGAGCGGCGACTTGAACAGAGCATCCACCACATCTGGGATAAGGGTAGGCGAAAAAAAAATCCGTTCGCACATGTTACACTAGTTTACAGCACTTTGGAACTCGGTAAGCCGGTGATCATTTTAAGTGTACAATCCTGCTCTTAGTTTGAAAACGTGATGGAAAAAAAATACTAGAGCGGTCATTCTTTCGACTCTCCATACAAGGATAACAATTTAAAACCCATTTTTGTTCTATTTTCAAGCAAGGTTGTTCACTTCATGCATCTTATGCTTCGTAACCAATGCCCAGATTGAGCTGAAATGTTTACTCTTTCTCGCTTACAACTCATTTTTAGCTCCTCCTCTTCTTGGCGTAACGTCCTCACTGGGACAAAGCCTGCTTCTCAGCTTAGTGTTCTATGAGCACTTCCACAGTTATTAACTGAGAGCTTCCTCTGCCAATGACCATTTTGCATGTGTATATCGTGTGGCAGGCACGAAGATACTCTATGCCCAAGGAAGTCAAGGAAATTTCCTTTACGAAAAGATCCTGGACCGACCGGGAATCGAACCCGTCACCCTCAGCATGGTCATGCTGAATACCCGTGCGTTTACCGCCTCGGCTATATGGGCCCTACTCATTTTTAGCATGAACGCTGTAAAAGATTTTTTTTTTAATTTTTTTTTTGAATTTTTTTTTTGAAAATTTTGCCAAAATTAAAAAAAAAAGCTGACCAATTTCTCGACTTTCATCAATCCGACGAAAAAATCGTGTTCAGATGTTCGAAACACATTTTATTCAGTTTTCTATTGATGCAAAAAGATTGAAGATTGACTGACAGGCAACGCAATATTTTTAACTTTTAGTAAATTCCATGTTTTATAAAACTGTAGGGTTTGATTTTCAGGTAAAACTCAAAAATTGTTCACTTCAAAAAAACACGGTTTCGAACTCAGCACGTAATTAATCATCAAAACGAATGCCGTTGATAGAAGTTCACCACTTTTGTTTTATTTTGTGAACTAGTGTTATCTTTCCTCGTATAGAAAAGGAAGAACATTATGCTGCCAGTCGTAGCCAACTCATTTGGGGGGCAAATTTCCGTCGATTTGCTCATTTAGAATCTTCAGAATCGAACAACAATTTTTACTTGATTTGAATGTTACAAGAATACCTACTTCGAGTAAGGTGGAACTGAATGAATTTCCTCACTTTTTGGTTTTTGATTTTCTTTTTTTCAAATAACGGAGCAATGTTTTCAAAATTGGAAGAATCAAGGTATCTCATGATTTTTTGTACTGTTGAATAATGATTTTAAGTTTTACAAATACCAATTTTAAACTGTGAAGACAAAGTAATAAGTTTAAATTTACAAATAAAACTGAATAAAAAAAATCAAAACAAAATTTTGAAAACAAAATCTTTGCAATGCTTTTGAACGTTTTCCACCAAGAAAAAATCAGGAGAAACCTTGATCCTTCCTCCGAATGTCTATGGAAATCGATTTTGAAAACATTGCTCCGTTGTTTAATAAAAAAAATCATAAACCTTAAAAATTTCATACATTTTCGATTTTAAAATGACAATCAAACTCAATTTTTCATAAAATCTAACGCCAAGCCCTGGGGGTCTCCAATTCGCCATGTGTATATTAGGCCTGTCCAGCTTTTCAAAAATGTTCTCTGATTCTCAAGTCCACCTCCGTATTTTGATTGGCATGCTAAAAGAAGTAACTGGTCAAAATGTCAGCCAAATCCATTGAAATTAAAAGGTGCATCAAATCAATTTTGTGTTTTTCGACTATTTTTGAACTTCAAAAAATCATAACTACACTAAAACTTGTCAAAACTTAATTCTTTCGGCAGAAATTGGAAGCTATACTTGTTTACTACATTTTCTCCAAACAATGTGTGCCAATAAAATTGAAGGAAACATGTGTAATTATCACATTTGTAATCAGAAAAACCTTAAAAAGTTGGTTTTTTGATAGATTTCGTTCTGGAACACCCTAATATACGTAAAAAGTTGGATTTTTCAAAACGGCATCATATTCTCCAATGTTTTTTGGTTATTTGCTTCTTTGACACCAATGCTGTAGGAGTTGAGCAAAAAATATTAAAATTCGGGAAAGCCAAATGTGGATCAAAAACTAGCTTTTCGGGGGCAATCACACTTTGGCTCGAAATTGTACTGAACGTAGTAGCTTTGCTTCCTTGTAGTTTGCCTTGGCTACCCCCTACCACGGGCGATATTAAACAAGCGTGATGACAGGTGTTGGCTATCATATCAGTGCTGACGCGATGCCACTTTTTGCGCGCATACACTGTATATGGCTTTCAATCGCCAATCCGCAGAAGGTGGGTTCGATTCCCGTTTCGGTCGGGAAATTTTTCCTGACTTCCCTGGGCATAGAATATCATTCAACTAATAACTGTGGAAGTACTCAAAGAACACTAAGTTGAAGAGAGGCAGGATATTGTACAAATTAACCTTCTTTGGGCATTAAAAAAAAGTAACGAATAATGCATTGGTGTCATTATGACCCAGAAATTCAAACTCTCATAATGACCAATGTTTTATGATATGTTGAAACAGTGGTTCCGGATCTGGACCACTTAGAAGGATAAGTTTTTGGCAAAGTTGCTCATAATACTGAAAACTTTCTTTGTCTAAACTTAGTATATTTCACGCACGCTCTGGACCGCTTTGTAGGATACTGTCTTCGGCAAAAATTCTCAGAAAAAATAATAGATTTCAATAGATTCAATTTAGTTCGAGAATCACTCACTAAGTGATAATATTGTTCTTGGGGTCTATCAGTTTAGCCTAAACGTTGTAAATCTCGCATTGTGGACCACTCAGAGGAAAACCCACTTCAACAAAGTTGCTCGAAAGAATAATAGTTTTCTACTTAGACCAAGCACACTCGTGGGCTTCATACTACACACGCAACAGCACGTCGTTAACGATTTTTAATTTCGTTATCCACCCGTTTTCGCACCGGTCGTTCGTTTCCATGTGAGTAAAATAATGATCGCTCGCCTTTGCGCACCGGTGGTCTCTATTCTATCCGTACCATCGGTTTTTTGCACTTCTGTAAATCATCGCAATATTTTGTGTATTGGTGTTATTGCAAATCTTATTCAGTATAATAATCTGTGCTCATGATTTGAAAGAAGGGATTTTGGATAAGACTGAAAACAGTTAGTAAAAATTGAACTCAATTAAATAATTCCCTTGGAGATTTTTACCAGTTTTGGTGCGTTCAAAGATATTATTTTCTCAATAATGTATGATTGTATTTAATCTCGGAATTCAAGCAATATTTTTTTAATTTATGTGTTTGTTGCTTACTGTATGACTTGTAGGTTGAATTTTTATCTAAAATAATATTCATCTCTTCGATATCCATGTTGCCTTTCTCGCAAGAAATTTATCTGAATTTGAGATTTTGAGCACCTTTTTAATAATTAGGTTTATTGAATAATTACATCCCTTGCATTTCCAACACATTTATAACGTAGTTGTCTCCTTTACAACTTCGCGTAGGTCAAGATTTTTGAATCCTGGTCATAGTAGAAGCTGTCTTCTAACAGTCTGCGATAAGTTTGCGCAACCTTTTTTCATTAACGTGTATTTTAACTTCAGCTTATTCTATACTCAGTCACAACCTTTTAGTTACAAAGCATCAATCGGAAATCTCAATATATATTGCGATCCTTTGGATGCTGGTGTATGAATATTTTGTTGGAAGCAGATTCTATGCGCTTGAAGTAGACTGTGTATTTGTCAAAGTACATAATGAGCCCACTCTCCTTTTTGGCACTTCATACAACAATTGATGTATTTTAACATCCAACACCTTGCTTTTTCTATAACGAGGAACCTACAATATGGCAGTCCTGCACACCGCCTATTTTTATTGATGAAACTTGGCAGCTCGACTACATTTTTTTTAGATTATTATCGGTATGATTAAAGTTTGTTTTTACAAAAAAAAAAAAATACTGAATTGTTTCTATGATATCTGAATTGAGTTAGGTACAGTCAAAGCATCTTTGAAACATCGTAACTACTCTTATCTAATCTTATACATACGCAGCCAATACGGAATCACCCTGGAAAGCAATCGTGTTACTTTTCTTGTCAATATTGATGCTTGCAGCATATCATAGATATAACACATGCATCGAAACGGCCAGGTCGACTGCGTTGTATTTACGCGCAAAGATGATTCTTCGAAATACTTGGAGTACAGAATATTTTCTTTCGGCATGGTACTTTTCGAATTTACAGGGGAGGAAGCCAGATAACATGTTGATGAATATGTTTTAAATATGGGGCTGTCCATAAACCACGTGGTCATTTTTTTGGGACTTCTCAACCCCCCCCCCCCCCCGCTGTCATTGGTCCATACATTTTTTTTTTATTCGTCCATACAAAATGGTCATTGGCCGAACCCCCCCCCCCCCCTCATGACCACGTGGTTTATGGACAGCCCCTATATGAAAATGTGGAAAAAAAGCTGTGAATAAATGTGTAATATTGGAAAGATCTCCCAAATTGTTGGGTTGTTTTTATAGATCTAATGTCGAACCTCCTATTCTGTATGATTGGTGTTATTCGCATGGGGTCTTCGCAGAATTTTTTTTTTTCTGCTTTGCCTTATTGTTTCTACAAGGGTGAAGTTACCTATTTCGCACACTTTCTTTCTAATGTCTCGTTTATTTAATTTATATTCCCCCCCCCCCCCTGACGACCACCATTTTCAAAAACAGTCATCAAACCAAAACTCCTTTGCCTTTTTCGAAATATTCACGACAAAACGAAAGGCGAGGCACAGCTCTTTAAAAGCGAAAGTGGAGAAAGAAAACCTTGTGGTCACTTATTACCGTCAAATGGTATCTTTCCGGGTTCGAAAATACGCACATCTTCTCACCGGAATTTGCGACGGATGACGATAATTTTGGAACTTGTCGGAACGAACTTCGCGAGTTATTTATTTGGACATTTTTCTAAATGTGCGAAACCAAACTTTACTTGCTGCGTAGCAACCCCGGCTCAAACATGTACGTGTTAAAATAGCAAAACTCACTGAATCACTATACATTTCTACAAATATAAGTTTCGAAACGATCGGCCGAATCAAAAACTAAAGATGTGATTATGAACAATCGTAACTATTTTTATAAGAAAATCAATACATTTTCGTTATGCATGATCCTAAAATTGGCGAAGAAGGGAAAACTTTATTCATAACATACTTAAGCAAAGCTTGTCAATTGAAACCTATTATTTTTCTGCGTTTGTATTGTCACTCTATCACAATTGTATACCAGACAATTTATTGTGTTATTCGTGTAACGATCTATGATATTGTTTGGTTGAAAATTTCAAAGCAAGTAAAAAAAAATTTTAAATATTTGATGCAAACTAAAATAAATTCCTACCTATACAAAACAAGAAAATCATTCTCTAGAAACTTATACCTGGCAACAAATCCATACTCATGTTCTTTCGTCTCCTCTTTACGCTACCCAGAGAGTTAAACGCGATAGAGCACACGAGCCTACGGATAGAGACCGTACTTTGCGTGTCTCTATATTCTAAGCCCTGCTACGAACCGTACGTAAACTTTTCGCTTTCGAGCCCTACTTAGCAGCGACCGGTGCGGTTCGCTTCTTTGTTCGGGGCTCTACTTAACGTTAAAACGCTTGATTGAGCCCATGAGTGGGCTTGGTCTTAGTAGAAAGCTAAAGATGAACTAAATCATCATTTATTCACTACTTTGCTCTAGTGCTGTAATGAGCTCTGATTCAGGGCGTCGCATATCTCATATCTGGATTGCTAAGAATGACAACTGTTGTGGCAAAGCAGGATGTCAAGTTTGATCAAAGGGTAATGTATCCTGCGTTCTGAAATACTTCGAAGGACATTCTTTTTGACAAAATGCTCAGAAGACTAATGGCGGTAAGCTCCACAGCGTACTAGACGTCAATCACGTATTATCCACGATTTTCTTAAGCACCAAACGGTATTATCCTTGATTTTAATCTAAGATTTATCTTCAGTACGCCGATTTCGGCGCACTAAAATTAAATCTCGGATTTACAAGAGCTGGCTGCGTGCGGAAATCAATTGGCACCGCATGCTACGCCATCGCGTAGAAACGTCAAAGAAAAACAAAACAAATTAAAAAACAACAAGTCTGTGCTGCCAACCGATGCTTTCGGAAAATACCTTTCAAATATTCCTGAGGATGGACTTGGTCGTGCGCCGTGATTAGCGAATCAACCGGGAATTTTCTTTCCCGTTGGATATGCAGATTTGAAAGGCAGTGGCTACAAAGTTTTCTCCTCACATGTGATTGAAAACGTCGTCAGAGATCCCGTTGCGTTGGTTTCAATGTTAGCTACGGGAACGAACGTCGTGGATTGCAGTACGATCAGTGCTGTTTACGAAGGCATAATCGGGGGATTGGTTGCTGGCCAGGCACCTGGTGAATCGACAGCAGTTTCAATTGAATATATTCACCATATGTACCAGATTTGCGCCCCACGCCCGCGTTCACCTCAAAAATAATTGATATATCTTTGTGAACTCCCAAAGGATCTAGTAATGGTTTATCTAAGGATCCCCTTATAAGCTGCCTTAACGAGGCGGAACAGGAATATACATATTCATCCCAGAATTCCTTCATAGTTTAGGCAGAGATTCATAATTCATACTGACTGGGAATTATGTTTGTAATATATTGTTTGGGCATTGCTGAAGGAATTCTTCCAAAGATTCAAAGACGCCTCCGGGAATTCCTCCGGGATTTCTCATGGAATTTTTTCGAAGATTCCTCCAGGAATTCCTCCGAAGATTCTTCAAGGATTCTGTGAGGTATTCCTTCGAAATTTCTCCAGAAATTCCTCTGGGGATTCCTTCAGGAATTTCTTCAGACAATTCTGCAGGAATTCCTTCTGGGATTTTCCCAGGAATTCCTCCGGGATTTCTCCAGCCATTTCTCCGGGAATGCCTCCAGAAATTCCTCAGGGGATTTCTTCAGAAATTCCTTCCGCGATTTCTCAAGGATTTTTTTCGGTGATTTCTCCAGTTTTCTTTCGAGAATTCTTCCGGGAATTCCTTCAAGGATTCCTCCGCGAATCCCTCTGGCACTAAGAATTCCTTCACAAATTCTTCCGGGATTGTTTCAAAGATTCCTTCAGGAATTCGGAGATTTTTCAGGAATCCCTTCGCGTATTCTGCAAAGATTCCTCCAGGCATTTTTTTGGGGATTTGTCCAGGATTCAGTGGTTGTTTCCAGAAATTCCTTCAGCAATTTCTCAAGCAATTCTTGCGGGGATTTCTCCAAGAATTCATGTGAGGATTTCCACAGGATTTCTATCGCAATATCCTCTCAAAGTTGTTCCTGGGTTTTTTTCGAAGATTTCTTCAGGAAATATTTTTTCTGAAATTCCTCTGGAGATTTTTTCAAGGATTCTACCAGGAATTCCTTTAAGGATTTGTCCTGGAATCCCTTCGGGAATTTTTCGGGGGTTTTTTGAGATTTCTCCAGGAACTCTTCACAGTTTTCCCCAGGAATTCCTTCGGTGATTTCTCCAGGAATTCTTTTGGGAATTCCTCCAGTATTTTTAGGGGATTCCTTTTACTATTCTTTTGAGGATTCCTTGAAAAAGGATTCCTTAAATTTCTTTCAGAAGTTGCTCCAGTTGTTCCTTTGAGAATTCCACCAGAAATGCCTTCGAGGATTCCTCCAGGAATTTGTTCGGGAATTCTTCCAGTTGTTCCTGTGGAGATTTTTCTTGAAATTCATTCGGGGTTTTCTCGAATTTCCTCCAGGTATTCCTCCCATCCATGAAAGAATTTCAGGAGGAATACCCGAAGGACTTCCTGGTGGATTCCCCGAAAGAATTTCTGAAGAAATCCCCGAAGAAGTTCTTAGAAGAAGCCCTGAAGATATTCCTGGAGCAATCCCCGAAAGAATTCTTGGAGGAAGCCCTCAAGGGATTCATGAAGGAATCTTTAAAATAATTGCTGGAGGAGTTCCCGAAGTAATTTCTCGGGGAATCTCCGAAGAAATTCTTGCATGAATTCCTGGAGAGATTCCCGAAGGAATTCTTGGAGAAATCCACGAAGTAATTCCTGGAGGAATCCCCGAAGGAATTGCCGGGATAATCCCCGCAGGATTTCGTGGAGGAATAGCCGAAGGAATTTCTGCAAGAATCCCCGAAGGGATTTCTAGTGGAATTCCCGAAGGAATTCCTGATGAAATCCCAAAGTAGTTCTTGGAAGAATCCCCAAAGAAATTCCTGGAGGAATCCTCTAAGGAATTCCTGGAGGAATCTCTGAAGGAATTCCATGAATCCCCAAAGTAATTGCTGGAGAAGTTGCCGAAATAATTCATGGAAGAATCCCCGAAGTAATTCCACGAAGAATCTTCGAATGAAATCCTGGAGGAACCTCGAAGGAAATCCTGGAGGAGTTGCCGAAGGAATTCTTGGAGGAATTAACTTTAAAAATCTACAAAGGAATTCCTGGATGAGTTCTCAAAGAAACTTTTGGAGGAACCCTCGCAGAATGCTTGGCGAAATCCTCAAAAGAATTCCTGGAGGAATCCCCAAAAGAATGATGACAAGTATGATTAGCTTAGGTATTCTCCCGTGAATTTTCTCAGGTATTCCTCTAGAAATTCCAACAGGGATGTCACCCAGGGATTCCTTTGCGAATTTCCCCATGGATTCTTCCACAAATTGCCCCTGGAATTGCTCCGCAAATTTCCCAAGGGATTCTTCAGGGTTTTCTATTGGGGATTCTTCCAGTAATTTTTTCGGGAATTCCTCCAAAAATTTCTTTGAGGATTCCAACGAGAACAACTATTAATTCCTTCGGGGATTCCTCCGGTAATTCTGACAGAGGTTCATCCGGGAAATTTTTCAGGGATTCCTCCGGGAATTCCTCCATAGATTTCTCCGAGAATTCCCCAAGAATTCCTCCGTGAACTCTCTCAGGAATTCCCCAAGAAATTCCTCCAGAAATTCGTCCAGTGCATCCTTTTGAAATTCTTTTGGAAACTCTTCCATGATTTTTTTTCGGTAATACCTTTGGGAATTTCATTGGGGATTCCTCCAGGAACTCCATTGGGGATTCCAAGAAGATTTCCTTCAGGGATTCCTTCAGGAATTCTTTCGTTAATTCCTCCAGGAATTATTTCACGATTTTTTTTAAAGAATTCCCGCTACGGATTTTGCAAGGATTTCTCCACCAATTTCTTTGAAGATTCCTCCAGAAATTTCTTCGGAGATTCCTCCAGGAATTCCTTCGTAGATTCTTCCAGGATTGCCTTCAGGGACTCCTCCAAGAATTTCTTCGGGGATTCATCTACAAATTCTTTCGGGGATCCCTCCAGGATTTTCTTCAGGGATTCCTCCAGGAATTTCTGCAAACATTCCTCCAAGAATTTCTTCGGAAATTCCTCCAAGAACTTCTTCGGAAATTCCTCCAAGATCTTCTTCGGAAATTCATCCAAGAATCTCGTCGGGAATTCCTACGGAGATTTCTTCGGGAAGATTTCTCCAGCACTTTCTTCGGAAATTCCTCCAAGAAATTATTTGGGAATTCCTCCAGGATTTTTTTTTTGAAATTCCTCCAGGATTTATTTTCGGAAATTCCTCCAGGAATTTCTTCAGGAATTCCACCTGGAATTCTGAGGGAACTCCTCCAGGAATTGCTTCGGGAATTCTTCCAGGAATTCTTCGGGGATTTCTCCAGAAATTCCTTCGGAAATTCCTCTAGAAATTCTTTCGGGAGTTCCTCCAGAAAATCTTCTTCTTCTTCAGAAACTTCTTCGGGAATTCCTCCTCAATTTTTCCGGGTATTTCTTCAGAAATTCTTCCAGAAATTCGATCAGAAATTTTTCAAAAAATATTTCAAGAAATTTCTCTGGGAATTACCGATGAAATTGCTGGAGAAATTCCCAAAGAAATTTCTGGAGGAATTTCCGGAAAAAAATCTTGGAGAAATTCCCAAGGAAATTCCTGTAGGAGTATCCGAAGAAATTCATGGAGAAATTTGCAAAGAAATTTCTGGAGATATTCCCGAGGAAATTTCTGCAGTAATTTCGAAAAAAATTCTGGCCGAATACCCGAAGGAGCTCCTGGAGGAATTCCCGAAGAAATTTCTGGAGGAATTTCCGAAGAAATTCTTGGAGGAATTCCTGGAAGAATCCCCGAAGAAATTCCTGAAGAAATTTCCGAAGAATTGCTGGAGGAATTCCTGAAGAAAATCCCTGAGGAATCCCCAAACAAATTACTGGAGGAAATCCCCTAAGCAATTCTTGGAGGAATGTCCGAAGAAATTCTTGGAGGAATCCCCGAAACAATTCCCGGAGAAATTCCCGTAGCAATTCCTGGATGAAATTCCAAGGAAATTCCGGGAGAAATCCGCGAAGGAATTCCTGGAAGAATATCATCGAAGAAATTCCTGGAGGAATTCCCGAAGAAATTTATGGGGTAATTTAATTAGAAATTCCTAGAGGAAATCCCGAAGAAATACCTGTAGGAATATCCGAAGAAATTCTTGAAGAAATTCCTGAAGGAATTCCTGGAAGAATCCCCGAAGGAATTTCTAGAGGAAACCCCGGAGCAATTTCTGGAGAAATTTCCAAAGAAATTCCTGGAGGATTTCCGAAGAAATTACTGGAGTCATTTCCGAATAAATTCCTGAAGGAATTCATAAAAAAATCCTGGAGGTATCCCCGAGGGAAGTCCTGGAGGAATACCAGAAGAAATTAGTGAAGAAATCCACTAAGCAACTCCTGGAGGAATTCCCAAGGTGATTCGGAGTGTCATTTTCGAAGAAATTAATGGAGAAACTTCCGAAGAAATTACTGGAGAAAGTCCCAAAGAAATTCCTGAACAAATTCCCGAAGAAATTCATGGAGGAATTTCCAAAGAAATTCTTGGAGTGATCCCAAAAATAATTCCTGGAGAAATCACCGGAGAATTTCCCCAAGAAATTCCTGAACAAATTCCTGGAGGAATCCCCGAAGCAACTCCTGGAGGAAGTTTCAAAGAAATTCATTGAGGAATTCATGGAGAAATCCCCGGAAGAATTTCTGGAGTAAATCCCGAAGCAGTTCTTGGTGAAATTTCCAAGGAAATTCTTGGAGGAATTCCCGAAGCAATTAATGGAAAAAGTTCCAAAGAAATTGCTGGAGGAATTCCCGAAGAAAATCCTGAAGGAATCCCCAAAGAAACTCCTGGAGGAATGTCCGAAGAAATTCTTGGAGGAATTTCCGAAGAAATTATTGAAGGAATCCCCGAAGGAATTCCTGGAGAAATCACCGGAAGAATTCCTAGAAGAATCCCTGGAAGAATTCCTGGAAGAATATTCCCGAAGGTATTGCTGGAGGAAATCCCGGATAAATTCTTGGAGGAATTTCCTAAGAAATTCCTGAAGGAATTCCCGAAATTCGTGGAGAAAATCCCGAAAGAATTCCTGGAGGAATTTCCAAAAGAAATCCTGGAGGAATCCCCAAAAGAATTCCTGGAGGAATCCCCGAAAGAATTCCTGGGGGAATCCCCGAAGCAATTCCTTAAGAAATTTCTACAGGAATTCCAGAAAAAATTGCTTTAGATATTCTCGAAGAAATTCCTGGAGGAATTCCCGAAGATTTCTCGGAATTTATTGAGTAGTTCTCCAAGCGATTTCTGGACAAATTGCCATTAAAATTTCTCGAATAATTTCCAGAAGAACTTCTAGAAGAATACGTGGATTGGATTCCGGAGCACCTCGCGGAAGATTTTCTGGAGGTTTTCTTATAGGTATTTCTGGAAAAATTCCCTGGGGAATTTGTGGACGAATATTCTGAGAAATTCGCGAGGAATGAATTAACTACATCGGCTGTTTTTCTACTCTCCACATCGACCAATGTGGCGCTAGCTTCTATGCGCCAAAAATCGCTAAAAGTAAATCGCAAAAATATTGTATAGCATCTAAAAGCAAATTTATCGAAGTGGAATTCATAATTCGAAAAAATATTTGGTAGTGGTTGTGCACAATGGTGACCACTATTAAGCCTACCAAATATTTTTTCAGTAAAAGCTTTCTATTTCAAGTATTTTAAGTTTAGATGCTTTTCACCATACAAAATAAAATGGATTTACTCCTGCTGATCAACTGTGGGTGTGCGCCAAGCGGGTAGTCCATTCCTAAAAGACTTTCTCGAGGTTTTCCCAGAAGATTTTCTGCAGAAATTTTATGAAGAATTCCCGGAGAAATTTATGGATTATTTTCAGTAAGAATTTCAGGATTTTTTGGAGGAAATCCCGGACGAATTTCTGGATTAATTTCCGGAAGATTTTCTGCAAAAAAATTCAAATAATGTCTGGAGGAATTGTGGGAAGCATTTTTGAATTAATTCCCGGAAGGATTGTTGGAGGAATCCTTGAACTATTTAATGAAAATAATCCTGGATGAACGCTTCGTGCTATGTACTTCCAAAGAAAATCCTGGAGCAATTCCTGTAGGCACTTTTGTTGAAATTCCACAAAAATATTTTACGACAAATTTCGTAATCTCTTGGTGAATTAGGAGGAATTTTGTGTAGAAATTTCAGGCATGATCTACCGAAGCAATGGAAAAAAATATCTGGGAAAGAGCTTTTCGAGGAATCCCGGTTGAAATGTGTTGCGCACACACCCAACGGGCGCGGTGGGGCGTCTGAAAGTGTCCACTTATCCTCGTTGGGTAATTGCGTTATGCATCCAACGCTCATCGCGCAACTCCTGTCCACCGATCATGATCCATCACGCAGGAGGAACAAACATTTTTTTGCACGAGAGAAAATGGCTGCGTGCTTTCTTTGTTAAATCCTCTCTTGAAGCTCTTTGGTGCTTACCGAACGGGGTATTCAATTTGATCTCGGATTTGGTAAATCCTAAATTAAATCGCGGCTACTACGCCTTGGTGCTCATCACCATAAGAGCTTTTATCTGAAAAACAATTCAGTTTGAAATTTGCCCACTATGTGGCGCTAGTGATCTTAGCAATTTCCAGTTTAGTCTGAGCTTCATTTATCCCGCATTTTGAACCACTTGAAAAAATCCCGCTTCAGAAAATTTGCCGAGAAAACAATTAAGTTCGAGATTCACTCACTATATTGGTTTAGTTCTGTAATGAGCAACGAGTTTGGTCTAAGCGTCCTACAACTGACGCTCTGGGCCATTTCAAAGAATACAGGTTTCAAAACATTTGCTTAAAAGAGTAAAAGCATTTGAATTTTTAGAGGAAATTTTCAAGTTATCTCTGAGGAAACTCCTATTGAAATTTCGCAGACAATTGATAGAATGTTTTCCCGCAGTTCTTTTGGATTTTTCAGCAATTACTTTGAAAACAGTTTCGGCATTTCTATTGGCAATTGCTTTGGAAAACCATTCTACCTTTCATTTGAAACTTATTCATATTATTTTGATGTTTTGATTTTTTGTTGGCAATTCTTCAGAAAACTCATTGAGAATTTTATTTTGATTTATTTGATTGCTTCGAAAGTTCGCTCCGAAAATTCTTTGTTCTTATTTTTGCATTTATTTTTCAATCCATTATACAATACCCAAAGGAACGTATTTGTTCTGCAATTGTAATGAAAAAGCATTACCAAATTCCGTCGAGATTTTATTTGATAAATACTTTTAAAATTTCTTCCTGCAATTTCTTATTATTATTTTTTTCTACAGTTCCGTTGGCAAATTTATTGTGATATTATCTAGCAATTCCTTTAGTAATTTCTTCTTCGATTTCTTCAGAATTCACACAGGAAATTCTTTTGGAAATGATCGAGAAAATCCTTCAAGGTTTCTAGGAAACTTCATTCGAGAAGCTGTCGGAAGTGCCTTCGACAACTTATTTGCTTTTCTTTTTGGGAATTTCTTCTGCAACGGAATTTACTTCAGGTTTCTCTTGTGAAATTTTAGTACCGTCGATGGGGGTGACAATGGGCCTGGGGGGTGAGATTGGGTCAAAACGGAGAAACATAAAATTGGAAATAGATCATTAACTATCGGTAATTTATATTGAAAACTTTATATTATTTCAAAGAGAAGATGTTTTTACACGTCATGGTGCGGAATAAGATGTTTGGCAATAATCGTTTTTTGTTAAATTTTGTGGCTAAACTTATATGATGAAACTACTAGTAAATCACTCTGAAAAAATTTCTCCTCGTAATGTTTCACACAAGTACCCAACCATAAATTTTCTTATAAGTGGTTAGCTGTAGGTATTACCTGGTTGATGCAACGAAAAAAGCGGGCTGTCAACGCACTTTTTATTTAAAAATTCAATATTTTCGACACTATGTCTTAATATTAAGAATGGGGGTGAGATTGGGTCAAGCAAGTTATCGAGTGCACATAACCCGAACTAAAAATTCAACTTGTTATCCAGTTCCCATTTGACGTTAGAGTGGTGCCATGTTTACCGTATCTTCATAAAAGCATGCTTTTTTTTCGAAAATATGTCGAAGAAGTGTCAAGCGAGTGTGTTCATACGTTTAGTGCCTAAAATCATTTATAACAATAAACCCATGCGTTTGGACAGCTTCACTGATCAACAGCTGATCTTTAGTGTGCTGCAATATCGTAAGCTCACAAAATAGACTTGATATCGTTTTTCTTCTTCACTCTTTTTTTTTTTTTTATTTTAAGGAAATATCGTGAAACTACCAGACAGTAGTGGCATCCAGGAAATATCGGGGCCGTAAAACCGGGAACATGACAACATTTCGGAAAACGAACGAACGTCGGAAAACATCATGTTTTTTTTAGTAAATCTTACTATGCGCCTCTCTCTCATTGTAATAGCCCCCCCCCCTCCTCTCATTGAGATTGAAACTTTAAATGAGGGTGATTGTGGTGGCTAAAAATGGCGATACAACATACACTTTATTTTATCAAATTTCAAACATTTTTTCGATTGTATTAGCCCTTTAATCATCTTTTAAAATTACTTAAGTTTTTATTCGACATGGTTACATTGTATTTCAAGTAGGTTTACTAGATATGATCAATAAAATTAACTATATACTCAGATAGGCGAATTCGAATACTTTGACCCATTCTCACCCCCTCTAAGGGATGAGATTGGGCCAATTTTCAATCACTTGTAGTTTGGTAGACAATACATATAATGTGATACTTTCTTGCTAAACTATCACTACCATATCGAAGAGTATACATACCAAATAAAAAGTTATTCCGTATTCAACTGCATTTGTTATTTAAGAAACAATCTGTGAGTATCCTTTTTTGACCCATTCTCACCCCCAACGACGGTAGCAACTTCTTTGAAAAGCCATTTTGTTATTCCTTTAGGGTGCCTTCAGCTATTTCAACATTCAAACGTATTTGAAAATTGCTTTCTGAAATATTCTGGGAATTTATTTGAGAATTTCTTGATGTTTGATGAATTTCTTGAAAACACCATGGTTTTTGGAAATTCTTTAGGTAATTCCTTTGAGATTTTTTCCGACATTTTTTTTTTTCAATTCGTAAGAGAGTATCTTATTGAAATTCCAAAATAATAACAAACGGAATTCTGTATGGATTTTCTAAAGGAGTTTCAAATACTGAAAGAATACTGAAGAAATTTGAAAAAATACAAATTTGCAAAGAGCTGTTGAAAGAATTACTAAAGTATTTGTCAACTAAATTTCCAAAGGGATTGCAGAAGAAATTTCCAAAGAAATTGATAAAGAAAATTCCGTGAGAGTTTTCTGATAAATTTGCACAGCGTCGTCAGCCAGAGACCACAGATTGAATATAATTTTCACTAGACAACGGATAACGTGTAAGACTTTACGACATTCAGTCCAGATCAATGAAGAATTTGACCGGAATGGGAATCGAACCCACAATCCGTGGCTTACAATTCACCTAAACGGCTGGCGTCACCTAAATCAATTTCCAATATTACTGCAGAGAAATTTCCAAAAGATTTATCAAAAAAAATCCAAAGGAAGTATCGGAATAGTTTCCAAAAAAGTGTCCAAAAAAACCAAAAAAAAACTTATATGAAGCTTTGAATCAAATCCAATAAAAAGTGCTGACAATATTTCCAAAGAACTTTGCCGAAGAATTTCCGCCAAAAATAAATTCGAAATATTTTCACAGGGTTACTTTAAGGAAATTCGCCAATTCGATTTGCAAAGGAAACCCGAGCAGAGGGAAATATCCAATTAATAACTACGAAATCACAAAACCTGTTTTTATATCTTGTTTTGTTATTATTGAATTATCAAGGCATTACGTTTCCATAACATGTTTTGTTGGACAATCTCATTTTGTTATGACCAAGCAATTGGTATGCAGCCCTTATATAACATTTCAATATTACATTCTGTTGTGGAACAAGTTCGGTCATTATTGTATTATTGAGAGTGCACAAATACTTTATGGTATTGCTATCTAAACTAAAACAAATTTTGAAACAAAACCTACGTCATTCTACAACGTTATTTACAGCATTTGAGGGAAAGCAACTGCATATTCACTCATCAATTTGTCTTCCTCTTCCATTTATCATTACATCCAAACTGAGACAAAGTGCATGCCCCATATCACTAGCTAGTATTCCGTGGGAAAAAGTTTGCATAATGCACCAGAAAAACTGTTTAACGATTTTTTGAAAAGTGCGCAAAGTTAGGCCCTAGGTGCGCAAAGTATGGTACGATTACGATATCACATTTGATAAAAGATGTGGTATATTACGTGACATGGAGGTGCTGTAATGTGTACAAAACAAAGTCCCTGCTGGGCGGCGCGAGGTTTTGCTAAATATCTGAAATTGACTGAGTTGTAGCTGAAAAGTGCCCAAAATACCAGCCACTGCCCAAGTACTGCGCCACTTGGGCAGTGGCTGGTATTTTGGGTACTTTTTCAAAGTATACCCTGCATACATCTAAACGAGAACATAGCAGACGATATTGAAGGTTTTTAAGGTTTTCAAAGGGACGTTCCAGATTCCGCCTTTGACACGTGAATTTCAATGATAAAAATATCAAACTTATGGAGTAAACTTGTTTGAACGAAGCTAATACAGACAGCTGAATCCAAAATTGTGGATGGTTTTGAATGGGATTTTTCAGAAATATTTTGTATTTCACATGTTTTCCCTGTCGTTCCAGAGGATGAAGTCGGATCTACCTATTTGAAAGATAGGTACATGAATAGTTGAAAATACACCTATTAGGGAAGAGAGAAACTGAAGTTCGCATTGTCACATGTTGGTCTGAATATATAGAATTCTCAGCCATCACGAAGTCATATATGATGTAGAATAGGATGCTAAAGTGGAGGCCATACCCGACTAGATGAACATAACAAGAATATATCATAATTATATATTAATGTGATATAACTAACAAATTATGTTATAATTTTGTTATGACATGGACTATTTCAAACTTTTTCAAACTAAATTATAACAAAATATATTATAATCTTTAGTAACTAGTTTTGTTACAAATAAATCAGAACAAACTCTGTTATAACTTTGTTATTTTTGCAACTGAACAAAATAATCAGTTGCAAAAATAACATAATTATATCAGAATATGAAAAAATTATAATTTTTTCATATATTACAAAAAATGAGAAATTTGATTAAGTATTCGTTTTTTTCATTGCTTGTAGAGCAAAAGGTCGATGAATAGCAGGTAAAAGATCAGAAAATGCTTATAAGGAAACAGCTTTATTCTATGTAATTGAAAAATTAAAAAAAAAACATTCAATTGCTGTTGAGGGGCTGCAGTTTTGCTTGTTTTTCATTGCGTAGAATGCCGGAAGCGTATCCGGCTACCCTCAAAACTGAAAAGTACTCATATTTTTTCAACTTTGAACCGATTTAAGTGAACTTCGACTCGTTTGAATAAGAAATCTTTTTTTTATTGATTGGTTATGCGAATAGAACGATTGGGTTACGCGGTATTCCCAAAAGTCCAAATTTTCTGGAACATATCCTTATGCTATTGAGGGGTCCAGATGCAAAGAGGTGTAAGTGACCGTTTTGTCGAGTTTGAGCTGAACATATTGAAAAATCTTCAGATTTCAAGCTCACAGGAACTTTTTAAAGATTATTTTTATGATGATTAGAAAAATTACAGTAAATCAGAGAAAATTGGGTTGATATTGAAACTCCATACATTTTGAATGGGATGAAAAACTGGTGAAAAACTTCAAAGCTCATTTAATCGAAAGTGGGTTTTTGTTACTTACACCCCTTTGCTTCTAAGCTCCTCTATTCTAATATCGGCGTTGTTGGAGTTAGCGTATTGAAAAGATTTGGTCTCTCGTGAAATATGCTTCGTAATTACACTGTTGAAAACGCATTGACATCCACGTGCAGCACAACAGAACATGTGCTCGATGAACAAATTGAGATTTGAATTATGAAAATGCTACGGTCAACCTTGGCTTGGTCAGCCAAAGCAAAATCAAGAAATTGACATTTATGCTTCGTAATGATTACTTTGAAGTCAATACTTTGGGCCGAGGCTGGGCAGATATGCTTTGGTGATTTGATGGTGCATGAAGAAGAAGAAGAACGATGGTATTTTGAAAAATCCTATCCCTACCACACAGGAGAAGATTTTAAAATGCCTCTATAAAATCTAAAACAAAATCTAATTAAAAACGGTTTGATGTACGGTGTAAGACTTTGGACGGACTACATATTGAACGAATAAATTTAAATTTAACATTTTTTTTCTTGGTAAGGTACTTAATTTGTACCAATCACCAATTTGGTTTTTAAATTAAGAATAATATATTGATTTTTTGATTTTATTCGAAAGAGCACCTTTTTTTAAGCCAGTATGATTTTTATCAAATTTTTTAAACTTTATTTTGATACCTAAATTCAATTATAAAAAGATTTTTTGAAATCACCTTTTGACAGCTGGGCAACTGCTTGACAGCTCCGCCCAGTACGAAATGCGACGAGGGGTGATTCGACAAATCGCTCCCATACAAACTTTAAATCGATTTTTAAATAGGTTCCCGGGCACCAAAGTTCATGAAAATTTGGATTTCGGCTCGGTTTGGCATGTAGATTGTGAATATGGAATCATCTCAACACCACTAAAGAAGCCAATTGCAGCTGGTCGATGGAAAATTCCACGTGTATGGCAATTCGGGTTTATTCTTAACTCACGATGACCAGATCGGTTCAGTCGGATTTGTTTTTGATGGAAAAAATAAATCTGGATCAAATGAGATCAATATTGTCAAAATCGGAGAAAATTTATCGCAGATATAACCATTACATAGTTTACCTTCTTTATTTTATTGTCTGCTGTTTCATATTATGAAGTAAAAATTTAAGGCATTGCAACTTTTAGAAATTTCATCAGACTCTTCCGTATTTTTTATTTTATTCATTGCTATAAGTTGAGTTTTGGGTAAATATAGCATCATGGCTATTGATATGTTTATCTTTGTATTAATTTCCTTCTTTCAATATCCCAGTCCCGTTACGGTGCCAAATTCCTATCACTTTTCTACGATTCCCAATTCTTATAGGTTAAGTAAAATTTTAGCTTCAAAAAGTGATACATCTGCAAATGAGTTTTTTTTATCTCAAAATTGAGTAAACTTAGTTGAATTTATATGTCATTTTAACAGTACTGCTATTCTAACCTCTAATTATAACGTCAAAAGTACCGAACAGACTATGTATTATGAAGTAATGAATGTTAGTGAGAGTGGAGATAGCAAATATGGTACCTACTAAATAATTCTAATCAATAAAAATGTCAACTATACAGACAATTCTTGATTGCATTTGTCTATTATAACAATTGATGATTGCATTTGTCTATTATAACTTTTTTCTTTCGATCTATTATTATTCGATCATATATTGTTTGACATTATGTCATAAATATCTTTTTTCATTACTAAAAATAATCTAAAGCAGAATAAAACTAAACAGCATCTGCAGAAGTAATCATATCGGCATATGATATAATTTAATTACCTTTTACCTTCGCTCACGTAGGTACGTGTATAATCGCCGTTCTCACAACGCGAACAAAACAAAAAATTAAAAAAAATCATCTCCGTCTGGAAAGAATCTTTGTCGCCGCCAAAATGCACCCCATGACGAAGCTCAATCATAAATAGTCGACTAGCAACTTTTTCGTCGTTCTCTTTGTTCCGAAACAGCCGACGACGGGCCATGCGAACGCCACCACTGTTATTAGTGTTACAATGCACATGTCTGCGCACCGCGATAGCGCTGTTGGTAAGAGAGAGAGGTTCATTGTTTGATCTTGCATTCAAATCTCTGTCTATTTTTGTCCTGCGACTGGCAAACATGAAATGGGGGAATAGGGAAACTGGCAATACGTAGAACCAGTAAAGCTTCTATCGTCCCTCACTGCAAGTGCTGTGATAGCCTCATTGGTAGAGGCGACTGAAAATTTACGATAGCAGGATTGGAGGTTCAAATCCCGTCCATGTTTGTAAGTTTTATAATGAATTCGAATTTTTTTTTATGTGACCTATTATTTTCTAAAAATAGAATAACACACTTAAAATAATTACCCAAAAATGAGTAAAAAAAGTTAGTTTTTACCCTAATTTTGCTTTCGGAATGTTATCAATAACTCTTTAATATCAAAATTTGTTATTGAAATATTTCCCAAATTCACTGTTATTAAGTTGTTATTGCCACTAACAAAACATGTTATTAAATTGATTTTTCAAGAACAAATTTTTGTTATGTGACTTGTTATTTTGCCGCTTTTGACAGACAAGTTTATAACTCAATATGTTATGTTAATAACATGAAAATTACTAATTCCATTATGCAGTTATTTTGCCAAAATAACGCATTTTGTTATGCTGTTGTTATTCTCTTCTGTTCGGGAATGCCCAATTAAATACCCAATCGAGTTCAGTAAGAATTGGCAAAGATGTTTCCAGAAAAATGTTGGAAAATTCCCAAAGCAATAACCATAGGATTTTCCAAACGAATTGTAAAAAAACAAAAAGAACTTTCAAATGGGATTCCCAAAGAAATTTCCGTAGAAGAAATTTCTAAAGAAGTTCACAAAACCATTGCCGAAGCATCTCCTACATACATAAAGTTCCCAAGGAAGTTTGAAAAACTTTTTTGCCACATTTTTTAAAGAAATTTCCAACGAAGTTCCTAAAAAATCTTGAAAACTTCTACCAAAGAAATTGAGAATTCAATTGTGGACACAATAGCAGAGACAGTTTCCAACAGATTCACCCAACAATTTCCAAAAATAATGTAGCAGGTTTAAAAAAAAGTGCCAAAGAAATTCCCGAAGGAACTTTCATAGTAATTTTAGAACCGATTTTCAAAGAAATACCTTTTGGAAATACTGCACAGATATCCAAAGTTATAACTGAACAATAAAGAGATTTCCGAATAAACTTAATAACTTGACGCTGAAATCAAACTGACAGCTCTAAAGAACACAAGTGCCACGTTGTGAGCGAATTTAGAAATAAACTTCAAATGTGGAAGCTTCTTTTCTTCTAGGGAGCTTTTACAAACATAGTAACATATGGATACACAACGATTATATCAAGCTTTCAGCTTCTAAGAACAATACATCCCAAATATTTTTTGCTGAAATTTGTCGATTTGAAAGTTTTAGCTAAATTTTTGTGAAAAATCAGCAACGCTTGCGGATTTGGTCAGTAAAATCTACTGATCACCATCAACGTTTTGCTGTAACGGCTAGGTTCCACTTCGTACGTACTGTAGAGAAAGATAGGATAAGTAATGATCAAGAACACTAGCGCCACGCAGTGAGTGATTCTCGAACTAAAATGTTTCCTATGCGAAATCTCTTAGTCTTCTGAGTAACATTGCCGAAGGCAGAATCTTTCTAAGTGGTCTAAAACATGAGATATACGACGTTCGGACAAAACTGGAAACTCATGAGACCACTAGCGCCACACAGTGAGTGATTCTCGAATAAAATTGTTTTCCATGCGAAAGCTCTTAGTCTTCTGAGCAACTTTGCCGAAGACAGTATCGTTCTAAGTGGTCCAGAACGCGTGATATTCCACATCTACTGGCAAAATGTAATACTATCCCACATGTCCGACATGGTGCTCTGTGTAGCAGATTCCCGGTGGCCAATGTTCCCTGAACTACTGTTTCAACACATCAACACATTCTTGACGATATTATCTATCAAATAAGACATTGGTCATTTGAATTGGTGAAAAAATCTTCATTCTATAAGAGTTTGAATTTCTGGGTCATTATGACCCCAATGCATTATTCGTACCTTTTTTTGTGGTGCCATTATGGTTTCACCTTAAGACTTTCTTTTTCAAATCCTTGTTTCTGCTAAATTTTTCATGACGATAAGTTAATTAACAAAAACGATATTAATGATTGAAATCGCGTTTTGGATCATGATGACCCACGACGAAGGTTAATATTCATCCATCAACAAATCCTTTAGTAAGCATTTTTATGGGAATTTCTTCGGGTATTTTGTTGGAAATTCCTTCTGCATTTTTTTGAAAGATTGTTTCGATTTTTCTTAGATTTTTTTTAGTAATTCATCTGTGGTTCTTTTTCTTTTTCCTGAGGTGTAAATATACAGTAGGATGCGTCAACATTGTATGGAAAAATTAAAACTTAAGCGCATCACCCACGAACAAAGACTCCTGGAGGTGGTCAATCAGTCATCTAAGAGGACTATACGTTGAGCATAACGTCGGAATAAGTGCCACTAATAAGTTTCCCAATTCGATGATGACTTTGATAAAATTCTTGCTTTTCTAAATAAAGTATTCTCAAGATTCAAAAATTCGTAGGTGGTACAGTCCCAGACCGCTGTTATGAGAATTTCCTCCTTCCCGTCCGTTACCAAAGCACAGAGATTAAAGGCTGATCACTGACTCTAAGGCAAGATTTATTGCGTCGACTGAAAGATCATGAGTACATTATCGACGAGAAAGGCACTATCACTACTAGGTGGATTAACCTGGTTTATTTTTTGGAATTCATCTGTGGTTATTTTTCTTTTTTTTTTAAATTGGATGTTCTTTTTGGAAGTTTTGCTTAAAATGCCTTGGGTCATTGATTTGGAAATTCCACAGGTAATTGTTTTGCGAGTTTCTTCCACAATTCATTCGGCATATTCCTTGGAGATTATTTCGGTGCTTGACTAGTGAATTCATTAGGCAATTCCTTTGGACATTTCTCAATCATTTAATTTATAATTTCAGAAATTTTTATTTTAGATTGAAGAATGAATTTGCAAAGATATTGCAGAAATAATTTACATTCTTAAAAAAGGCTATTTTTAAAATAATTGCCGAAAAAACTCAAAAAACAAATCCAAAGTAATTGCCTTAGATGTTCTCACATGCATTTGTAAAGCAATTGGCAAAGAAATTTCTATTGGAATTTACAAAGGGATTCCTAAAAGATTTGCGCAAGTACTCCAAAGGATTTGATCATTCCAATTCCCAGAAAAAGAGTTAAAAAGCATTTGAAAGGAGCTACCGCAGAAACTTTCCATGATTTTTTCACAACTATACCTGAAGCAATTTCTGAAATAATTATCGAGGAATATGACGAACAAACATCGCAAAGATTTTCTTCGGATTTTTCTTAGGAATTTCCGAAGAAATTGCCAAAAAAGTTTCCAAAGTATTAATCGAAAAAATGTACAAATGAATAGCCAGGAAAAAATCCAAGAATTTTTTTTATTGAATTTTCAAAAAAAAACCATTGCGGCTGGGGGAATTTTCGAAGGAATTTCCAAAAGATTGATAAAAAAATAACGAATGCAGTGATTGAAAAAAATCCCAACTACCCTTGAAATTTCCAAAGATATTTTGTGGAGATATTACCAAGGAACTTTCAAAGAAATTGCCACATGAATAAAAACGATGTTCAGATACACACTTATGATAAAATGCATGGTCTTCAAAAAAAATGTGAAGAGGGAATATTTTTTGTTTCAATATTTTATCAGGTACAACTTGGAAATGTTGCAACTTTTTGAAATCACCGTGAAAAATTTTAAATTTTTAGGTCTGTATTTTTTGAAAAGATGCTGTAGTGATTGTTTCGAAAGATTATAAATTTATTTTTCTTTTTTTTATTGTGTTCTCTATATACTCTGGCATATTTTTTATCAGATTTTGTTTTTTTTATAGTTCTTCTAAAACGATCTAGTTTTGCAACAAAGACAAATAGATTTCCACCAAAAATATCAGATATGCGGCAGGATGCTCATCCAAAATTGATGCAATATTTTTTGAAAGTGCTTCAGAAATGTTGTCGGTTGAATCTTTATAATTAACAATCCGCCAAATGATATAGTAGACACATCTACCGTGATTTTACAACGTTTTGACGTCTTTTTGGTCAGATCCTTCACTATAACTTGTAAATTCGACCGTAAACCCTCAAATATTTTAACATATTCGGATTCCTTGAAAAATTTCCAATAAATTTAATCTGTTGAATAGTTAGTTGTCATTGGAAAAGTATGTTAAAAATGGGAATCAGTAGCGTGACATTACAACGTTGTAACGTCACGCTACTCATTCCTATTTTTAACATGCTTTTCAAAAATACTGTTCAACAGATTCAATTTATTGGAAATTTTACAAGTAATCCAAATATGTAAAAATATTTGAGGGTTTACGGTCGAATTTAAAAGGTATAGTGGAAAATTTGACCGAAAAGGCGTCAAAATGTTGTTAAGTCACGGTAGTATGTGTCAGAAGGCTACAATTTTTCTTTTCAGGGATAAATATATCCTAGGATATATCCTAAAACTTCGTCAAAGATTTTTATGAATGGAATTTCTAGAAACTTTCGCAAACGATATGTCTTTTCAAATTCGACAATATTTTTACAGAAGTGGCCTTATTACAAATGTCTTTAGAATCTCTAGAATTTCTGCTGCTATTTCAAACGACAATGTAAAGATCTTTCAATGATTTCTCAAACAATACTTTAAATAAGACTTCAGAAATTGTTCCAACAATATTGGGACACTGCTGAAAAAAAAATCGGTCAGAAATACATGAATTCCATTAGATCTCATGTTTAGCAACCAAAATAATCGTCAAAAAAATGTAAATTGTTCAGGACTTGGGAATTATGCAAGATTTTCCTCAAAAAAAAAATTAAAACATCAATGCCAATTTTAACTCTATCACAATATTCTTAGACAAAATCGTATTGGTTCAATGTCACTGTTATTTTTAAGACCCTATTCAACAGATTTTCGGTGGCATTATCTGTCCAATAAATCATTTGAATTGCTAAGAATCGCACAATCTTAATGCAAAGCTGGATGCATTTCTCCATTTTCATGTTTTTTTAAATTTTTTTTAAAATTAGAATAATTCCAAAATCGGTTTCCATACACAGCTAGAGGAAGGATGAAGATATTTCCGCTGAATTTATTACCAAAGTTTTTCCAGACAACATTTTTTGCCAATATCTTCTTCTTCTTCTTCTTCTTGGCGTAACGTCCTCACTGGGACAAAGCCTGCTTCTCAGCTTAGTGTTCTATGAGCACTTCCACAGTTATTAACTGAGAGCTTCCTCTGCCAATGACCATTTTGCATGTGTATATCGTGTGGCAGGCACGAAGATACTCTATGCCCAAGGAAGTCAAGTCAATTTCCTTTACGAAAAGATCCTGGACCGACCGGGAATCGAATCCGTGACCCTCAGCATGATCATGCTGAATACCCGTGCGTTTACCGCCTCGGCTATATGGGCTATATTTGCCAATATCATAACTTTTGAATCAGCAGGCCGATGTTTTTTTTTCTATTTTTTTTTTTGTTTCAAAGACACTTAATTTGAGTTTGCAGGAAAAATTCATTGAGTGGATCAAATTGTGTTAGGGTGCAACAAATATGTAAAAATACATTTTTTTCCTGTTTTAATGTTCTCGGGACCAAAGGGATAACCTGTTTTTATATTTTACCCGAAAATCCAGAAAAGGTGACGTAAAACTCAAAAAAAAACGAATCAGATATGTATGTTTTTTTTTGGTTTTTGGGATACGACTTTTTGAAATCGGAAAGCCATACTTTTTGATACTTGCTACTCTAAAAGATTATTACATTGTTTTGGAATGGATCACTAAAATATCTAAAATGGCCGCTATGAGATGAACAGATAGCGCCACCCACCCTCAACTATATAGATCCTCGATTCTATGCACATTTTATCTCGATTTTATGTACATTTTTAATATTAATTTTTTTTACTATACAATCAGTTTAAAACTTGCAGTGTGTTTTATGATGACTTTTAATGCAGGGGTTTTCAGCCTTTTGACACGCAGAGCACTATGTATCAATAAATAGTTTTGTGGAGCATCCATAGTAGCGCCAGAGCATACCTCATGACATGATAAGTTTTATATATTCACCTTAAACTCATACACTTCCCTTTCTGACTTCAATTTTATAAATACCTCTCGATTTGTTGGTGATCACAAAATGCCCATTCGCCAGACTTTTCCTCCAAGATTTCTAACAATTTTTTTCAAGACTTTATGACTTCCTCATCGAGAATTGCAATACAAAAGCTGTAGATTTTTTTGGTTGATGCCTTTTACTATCTTGGCTGATTAGAGCGAAACTGGAAGCATTTCCTCACTTTTTGGTTTTTGATTTTTTATTAAATAACGAAGCAATATTTTCAAAATCGGTTTTCGTGCACATGTAGAGTATGGATCAAGGCATCTTCTGTTTTTTTTTTTTGTAGTGGAAAATACCTCGATACCTCGATCCATACTCTACATGTGTACGAAAACCGATTTTAAAAAAATTGCTTTGTTATTTTATAAAAAATCAAAAACCAAAAAAATGAGGAAATGCTTCCAGTTTCGCCTTAAATTCCATATTTTGTTGCAAATTACATGAAAAGGTCATTGCTTTGGCAGTGAGTCGAGGTTTCGCGATTTCAGTGCCCCTTCACTGGTGCATTCCTCTCATGGATAAACTCCTGGAGGAATCTTTGAAAGAACCGCTTTAGCAATTCCCGAAGGAACTGCTCCGCTGGATCAACTTTTGAAGTAATCCCTGAGGTATTTTGGAAACAAAATCTTAGAGAAATCATCTAATAAAAATCCTAAACATTTTTTTAACGAATTCATGGAGGAATCCATTGAGAAATTGCTAGAGGTACGCTTGGAGGGAATCCTGGAGGAGCTTCTAAGAAAATACTTAGAGGAATACCAGGCGAAATTTCTGATGAAATCTCTGTGTGAATTTCTGCCGGACTCTTTGCAAGAATATCTTCCGGCCTTTTCGTAAGAATCCTTATAAGAATCTCTGAAAGAATCTGTAGAAACATTTCTGAAGAAATCTTTGGAAGATCTTCTAAGACTCTCTTAGAAAAATCCTGCAGCAATTTCTGGAAAAGAAATGTCTCGAATGATTAACTATGGGAATGTGTAGAAATCTTGTGAAATTCCTTGATAATCTCTTGTAGTATTTCTACAGAAACATCTTTAGATAGCTTTCGAGAAAATTTTGAAATAGTTTCTAATTTATTTATTTTTTAATTTCAGATTCTTAATGTAAAAGTGAATCATTTTCTTTAAAAAATAGATTAGAACTTTTGGAGAAAGCTCGAGGTAGTTTTTAAAATGAAGACCTTGAAAAAAAACCCTAATTAATCCACCTAGCGGTGATGGTGCCTTTCTCGTGCTTTTAAATATCCTTCCAACAAAACTCGAGCGACATGTTGATGACATTGACATAAATACAAAATGAAAACTGCTTGCTAAATCTACTCAATATGGATACATTTTATATTAGCATAACATCCAATATTCAGAAAATATAAGACAACGATCCAAAATATAAGACAAACCAAACAAGTGTCGTGAAGCCGCAAAATTTTGAAACGTCATTTAAGATTTTCCGGTCATCATTTTATGACTCCGGATATCTACCCCAACTAAACTAACCGCCATCTTGAACATTGAGACACCATCTTGGATGTTTTGGTATTCATTTTTGGACGCTGTACCTAAAATTACATAAAATAGACGCCGTATTGAATTTTGGCATGTCGTTTATGATTTTCTGGTTACCAGTTTTGGACGAAGACCGGCATTCTTCCCCATTCAAACTATAGTCATATTGCAGACCTTGTGAAACAGCGCACAGCTTGGGTTTTCTGATTACAAATTTTGAATTCTGGACATTTTTTTTGTATGATGCCCATAATGCAAGAATTAAAAATCCTATAAAATAGGCACTAACTAGAATACTGGGCCATTATCTTGGACTTTGGACCGCTATCTTGGATACTCTGGTGGACTCCGAACATATTTCCCATACCAAATACACTTATTTTACATAGTTTTAGAGCTCAAAATTCCTTAAAACAGCCACCATCTTCTGTTGACGCGATCAAAAGTGTCGAACGTTTACAAGACTGGTCGTGATTTGATGTACCGCATCCATGGGTTTGGTTAAATTTTACATTTTACTACCCGGATCCAAATATGGTCTAACATTATTGTCTTGTTAACTGCTCATCGGTTAACCAAAAACGCTGCAAATTGAAGGTGTCACATGCAAAGTTTGAACACTACCAGTTGTCTTTAGTGTGACGTAAGGCTATTTTCTAGCTAACTGTTCATCAGGTTATCGCAAAAGCCACGATTTGATGTGTCACATGCCTGGATTTGGTTTACTTTTACATTTGGCCTCTTCCGGCCACTCAAAACCGATTCCGAAACACTTGCTGGCCGTTCATTAGGTAATCTAAAAAGCCGCTATTTGATGTTACGCCAGTATGGGTTTGGTACAATTGTATATTTGGCCACTTCCAGCGGGACGCCCAGAACCGGTTTCGGAACACTACCGGTTCAGATATGGTCTGAGATGATTTTCCTGCTCATTATCCATCAGGTCATCTAAAATGCCGTGGTTTGATGTGTCGCTTGCATGGGTTTGGTACAATTGTATATTTGGCCACATCCAACGGTACGACTAGAACCGGTTCAGATATGGTCTGAGATGGTTTTCCTGCTCATTGTCCATCAGGCCATCAAAAATGCCGTGGTTTGATGTGTCGCTTGCATGGGTTTGGTACAATTGTATATTTGGCCACTTCCAGCGGGACGCCCAGAACCGGTTCGGGATCACTACCGGTTCAGATATGGTCTGAGACTATTTTCCTGCTTACCACTCATCAGGTTATCGAAAATGCCGTGGTTTGATGTGTCGCTTGCATGGGTTTGGTACAATTGTATATTTGGCCACATCCAACGGTACGACTAGAACCGGTTCAGATATGGTCTGAGATGATTTTCCTGCTCATTATCCATCAGGTCATCTAAAATGCCGTGGTTTGATGTGTCGCTTGCATGGGTTTGGTACAATTGTATATTTGGCCACATCCAACGGTACGACTAGAACCGGTTCAGATATGGTCTGAGATGGTTTTCCTGCTCATTGTCCATCAGGTCATCAAAAATGCCGTGGTTTGATGTGTCGCTTGCATGGGTTTGGTACAATTGTATATTTGGCCACTTCCAGCGGGACGCCTAGAACCGGTTTCGGAACACTACCGGTTCAGATATGGTCTGAGATGATTTTCCTGCTCATTATCCATCAGGTCATCTAAAATGCCGTGGTTTGATGTGTCGCTTGCATGGGTTTGGTACAATTGTATATTTGGCCACATCCAACGGTACGACTAGAACCGGTTCAGATATGGTCTGAGATGGTTTTCCTGCTCATTGTCCATCAGGCCATCAAAAATGCCGTGGTTTGATGTGTCGCTTGCATGGGTTTGGTACAATTGTATATTTGGCCACTTCCAGCGGGACGCCCAGAACCGGTTCGGGAACACTACCGGTTCAGATATGGTCTGAGACTATTTTCCTGCTTACCACTCATCAGGTTATCGAAAATGCCGTGGTTTGATGTGTCTCATGCATGGGTTTGATGCATTTTCATATCTGGTCCCTTACTGCGGTACCGTTCCGGAACACCTAAATGGCCATATCTCCGGAACGGCTGAACCGATCTGAACAATTTTCAATAGGAAACAATGGGACCAGATTCCGCGTCGAATGAACCGTCGGTCATTGAAATCGGATGAGGTTTACTGCCAAAAAGTGATGTGAGTTTTTTTGTACACACACATACAGACACACACACACACGTACACACATACACACACACATACACACACACATACACACACACATACACACACACACAGACATCATCTCAATTCGTCGAGCTGAGTCGATTGGTATATGTGATTTGACCCACCGGGCCTTCTATCAAAAAGTCATTTTTGGAGTGAACATATAGCCTTTCCAGTACACTCAGTGTACGAGAAAGACAAAAAATGTACTATACGGTTCACGGGTTGGGAGGTATGGCTTTCAATCTTTGGAGGATTAACTTATGGAAAACTTAAGAATCCGTTTTTGAGTTATTCTTGCAAAGACTGAACGCCATACCTCCCAACATAATCGTCAACAGTCGAAATTCGAAGAAATTATTTATACTTATACAGTGTAATTCGTCGGAACTACCTATAAAGAGGGGATGATCACTAACCACAAGTAGTAATGGTTTCTGCAGAATAGATAGGAAGAACAGCTATTGAATTAAAGAAGGCAAAATTTCTAATTGAATTATAAGTACCTAAATAGTCGATAATTAATTTAGTAAAAAAACTTAAAAGAACAGCCTATAAATTTAAGAAGGAAAAATTACTGAACAAAACATCAAACTATATTGCTATAAAATACTACATCAACACAACTTGAAAGAATAGCCTATAAACAAAATAAGGAAAAATTTCCTATAGAAATGTCAGTGGCTGAAATACATATGACTACTATAACAGCACCATAATGTTTCTCTCAATGAACAACAACAACATGAACTAATTATTCTTATACGTGACACATCAGCTAGTAACTTAGTTTAGTAATGTTTTTGTCCCTTCGACCTTTTGTCCATTCGGCCTTTTGTCCCTTCGACCTTTTGTCCATTCGACCTTTTGTCCTTCGACCTTCTGTCCTAAAGCCATCAAAATATGCTTTTATTGAGCTATTTCACTCTGCTCGGGTTTACACTAAGTGTAAGTCTTCTCTCGGTTGGTAGTGAATGTTCTGTTCTAGTCGCTCCATCACGAATGGTGGTTTGTTATCTGCTATTTGATGTATGGAAAAGCAGTTTTTTTTTATGTGATTCACTCGCAATTAATATATGTATTATCAAATATTGCTGCTTGACATAGACCTTAGAAAACGAAAATAAAGGGCATTTAAGAACCTCAAAAGTGGGTAACTTTGCAAATGTAGCAGGGGGCTGAACCCGATTCAAATCTTGCATGCTGTACTATTTTGTGCTTGTATGGTTAACTTATTCGCAAATAAAATATGAGACTATTCACCAGGCCAGTTGTTCAAGAGAACCGTAATCCGGAAATACTTTGTAAAAAATATTGAATATTTCTCCAGTGGTAATTGTGATAACTCAAGTCAAGTTTATGTTACAATACCTGTTAAGATTAGAAATATTTCAACACAATATTCAAATTTAAACTTCGCTATAGAATCCAGCTTCTACCATAATTGCGTATTGCAACGCACTCTCACATTCTATTGTGTAAAAACGCACTCGCATTCCATAAGCTAATTAGGCGATTTTGTGCTTCCTGCTTTTTCACTATCGCCCAACCAGACCCGTCACCAGCACAGTAGTGTAGATAGCCATAGTTATAATAAAGCAACCATAGTGAACTGACCCATACATGCAATAAAGTGCCTTCTCGTGCAAATAAATTCGGGTTTACGATCAGTAATCGCGTCGTTGTTTGTGGTAAAGTAATCTACCGAAATTTACGCCCGTGATTTTGACCCCGTACAGAACATTTTGATGCCGTGACCAGGATCACGGGTATGTGAATATCACTTTCTGGATCGTGTACTTCGACGCTAACACCTAACCCCATCACCGGTCGAAAGTATTTCCCAAAGGATTGCAGTACCGTACATAATACAAGGCCTGTTTTTGGACAGGTACATGTGAGTATTTGTCCATTATTTCCCATCCCCATTGCACGATGCTTCCTTGGTGTTTTTTTTTATGATCGATTTCAGTCCATTTCTGGTGTGATTGCTGCTGGGAGACACGAGGTTGTTGCTGCTGCTGCAGTGATATGATAAATAGTACCACCGCCGGTGCTAAAGTGAATTCAATTATCCAATCATTGGTCTGCTGAGCCGCTTTGTATGCAGCGGATAGTCCACGTCCGTGGATCAACATCGTGTTCGAGGTTCCTGCTATTAATATAACACAAGGCCTGTCTTTGGACAGGCGCAGGTGAGTGTCTGTCCAAGTGTTTTATACCTCCCCCTTCGGTACTTCCTGGGTCCTCCCGATCATTACAGCTCCCATTTGGAAGTCGTCCAGCGCACACAATGTCGGAGAAGAAGAGGAAGCAGAAGGAGCTCAAGCGTCGGAACATCATGGACTCGATCGCCCGCATCGATGAGTTCCTGACCAACTTCAATCCCGAACGAGACACCAAGGAGGTAGAGATACGATTGGCTAGATTGGACAAGCTGATGGAGAACTTCGAGGACATTGAAGGTGAATAGGATACTGTTTGTGGAGAAATTTATTCACAAATACTTCAGAAATACATGCACGAGCTTCTGTAGCAATCCTTAAAGAAATATCCCAAATAATGAAATTTGTGAGGGAGTTCCTGGAAAAAAAAAATGGGCTAGCTTCGAAATAATTCACATGAGAAAATTCTCGAAGAAAACCCAAGACTTCTTCAGAAATAATTCCATGAAATCTTTCGAAAACTTCCGCGGAGAATTTTTCCAAGGTTTCTTTCAGAAATCCCTCCCGCGATTTCTTCAGGATTTATTCGAGCGGTTGTTAGGACATTCTCTCAAGAATACCTTTTTAAATTTCTCCAAGAAGCCTTTTAGGCAGATTTCCACAGATTCCTTCCGGCACTCCTCCTGGAATTGCTTAAGAAGTTCATGTAGGGATTCGATAATAAAATGTTTCGAAAATGTCCCCATGACTTCCTCTAGAATTTTTCGCAGGGATTCTTTCAGAAATTCTTTCATATATTCGTTAAGGAAGTCTTCCTGTGGTTTCTTCATTTTCAAGGGGTTCTCTAAAAAATTGGTACAATTGGTTCATCAAGAAGACCCCCAGATTTGTTGGGGAATTTCATCAAAAATCCTATTGAAAAGTCTGGCAGGAATGTGTCCAGAAGTTTTTCCAGGGATTCATTCGGAGAATCCTGCATGAATACTTCCAGAGAATCTTGCATTATTTAATACAGTCATTCCAGCAGGAATTCCCTCAGAGATCGTGCGGGAGTTCCTTTAGGATTTCCTTCAGGAATACACTACTTCAGAAATTTGCCTAAGAATTTTTGCACGGTTTCTTCAGTTAGTTCAGAAATATTTTTTAAGATTTTTTACAAGAAAATGTATGTTTAGAACTTTCCCAATTTCTTCAAGGAATCTGTACAGAAGCTTATCTAGCTGGTTCTCATGGCATTCCTACAGGGATTTCTTTAGAAAAACCTCCACAGATTACTCCAGGAATACCTGCTGGAAACCTCCAGGAATTTTCTATAAAGATTGCTCCAGGAATTATCCCAAAATATCGTAAAATCACTTTTCTGGGAACTCCATCAAGGAAATTTCTCCAAATATTCCTCCAGGATGTCTTCAAAAATTCCTCTTGAGATTCCTTCGAGAACTTACCTGAGATTTCTTTAGCTGTTCCTCTAGATGTTAATGCAAGAGTACCTCCCAAAATTTGTAAAAGTTTTTTCTGGATTTTTTTTCTCAGTGAATCCTTTAAAATGTTACCAGAATCTTTCAGTATATAAGGCTTTTTTAAAATGAATTTCCCGTGGAGTTTTTTGAAAACACCTGAAAATTTTGGAAGCACTCTAGAAGTAATTCCAGATAAAACTTGCTTCAGAAATTTTTGGAGGAATTGTAGACACAAAAAAAATGGTAGGATTTTTTGGAGATATCCGTCGAGAAGTTTCTGGGGGATCCCTGGAGGATTTTTTTGAAGGAATCCTTGGAAGAACTCGGAAATTACAGAAGAATGTCTTGAAAAATGCCAAAGAATAGATTATGAAGAATTTTTCTGCTGAAATTTCTGCGAGATTCTTCGGAGAAGTTCTGAAGGAATCTGGAACTGGAACATTTTTAGGAGGTTTTAAAAATAAATACTTGGAGAATAAATCCTAAGCAATCTATGCTGGAACCTCTGGAGAAACCCTTGGAATCCTTGGAAATACTCAGAAATTACAGAAGAATGTCATGAAAAATGCCAAAGAATAGATTATGGAGAATTTTCTGCTGAAATTTCTACGAGACTCTTCGAAGAAAATCTGTAAGAATCTTGATTTAGTACATTTGTGGAAAAAAATAAAAATAAATGCATGAAGAATGGTCTGGATGAACCCTTAGCAATCTTTGCAGGAACCTCTGGAGAAACCTTCGCAGGAACTTCTAGAAGGAACTGTTGAGAATTTTTTGATGGTATTTGTGGATAAATACCTAAGAGAATTCCTAAATATATCGAACAATTCCTATAGGAACGTCCAACGATAACTTCTAAAAGAGTACATGAAAAACGGGATTTCTGAAGGAAATCCCTAAAGAAGTATCTGGAAAAATCTATTAAGGAATTTCGGAATCTCAGTAAAAAAACCTGCTGAATCGCATTTGACAAATCTATTGAAAGAATTCCAGAAGAAATTCCTTAACTTTCTTGAACAATTTCTTGAAGAACTTCTGAAGAAATTCTGAAAAAAAAATCCGTCAGGATAATGTTTGTGGAGAAATTTATTCACAAATACTTAAGAAATAAATAAATAATTATTTGTGAGGGAGTTCCTGAGAAAAAACATAGACTAGCTTCAAAATAATTCTTATGAGAAAATTCTGGAAGAAAACCCTAGATTTTTTCAGAAATAATTGCATGAATTCTTTTAAAAATTTCCGGGAGAATTTTTCCAAGGTTTATTTCAGAAATTCTCCTCGTGATTGCTTCAGGATATCTTCGAGCGGTTGTAGAAAAATAATATCCCCAGAACTTCCATAGGACATTCCCTCAAGAATATCGTTTCAAATTTCTCCAAGCAGTCTTTTAGACAGATTTCCACAAATTCCTTTCGGCGCTCCTCCAAGAATTGCTTAAGAAATTCATGTAGGGATTCGATTATAAAATGTTTCGAAAATGTCCCCATGGCTTCCTCTAGAATTTTTCGCTGGGATTTTTTTCAGAAATTCTTTCAAATATTCGTTAAGGAAGTTTCCCTGTGGTTTCTTCATTTTCAAGGGATTCTTTAAAAAAAAAAATGCTTCAATTGTTTCGTCAAGAAGACCACCAGATTTGTTGAGGAATTTCATTGAGAATTCAATTGAAAAGTCTCGCAGAAATGTGTCCAGAAGTTTTTCCAGGGATTCATTCGGAGAATCATGCAGGACTACTACTCAGAGAATCTCGCATTATTTAATACAGTCATTCCAGCAGGAATTCCCTCAGAGATTTCTGCGGGAGTTCCTTTAGGAATTCCTTCAGGAATGCACTTTTTCAGAAATTTGTCTAAGAATTTCTGCACGGTGTCTTCAATGAGTTTATTCAGAAATGTTTTCTAGGAATTTTTACAAAAATATGTTTAGAACTTTCCCAATTGCTACAAGGAATCTTTACAGAAGCTTATCTAGCTGGTTCTCCAGGCATTCCTACAGGGATTTCCTTAGAAAAACCTCTACAGATTACTCCAGGAATATTTGCTGGAAACCTCCAAGAATATTCTTTAAAGATTGCTCCAGGAATTTCCCCAAAATATCGTAAATTAACTTTTCTGGGAACTCCATCAAGGAAGTTTCTCCAAATATTCCTCCAGGATGTCACCAAAAATTCCTCCTGAGATTCCTTCGAGAACTTACCTTAGATTTCTTCAGATGTTCCTCTAAAAGTTCATGCAAGAGAACCTCCCATTATTTGTAAAGGGTTTTTTTTTCTGGATTTTTTTTTCTCAGGGAATCCTTTAAAAATGTTACCAGAATCCTTCAGAATTTTAGGACTTTTTTTAATAAATTTCAGCAAGGAAATTTTCCAAAGTTAGCCCGTAGAGTTTTTTGAAAACACCTGAAAATTTTGTTTTTGAAATTCCTACCAAACTGCATTTAGAAATTCTTCCAAAGGTTTTTCTGCAAATTCCTTGATATGAGGAAATTCTTCAAATGATTCTGCAGAAGATTTCACGAGTTTTTTTTTTTGTAAACAAATTGCTCCTGCGGTTTGGTCAGAGTTTTCCTTCGATTCATTTAGAGATTCCTCCTGGAACTGTTTCAGACATTCATTCAGGATTTATTTCCAATTTTCTTCAAGTAATTGCACAAAAAGTAATGGAAGAATTCTTGAAAGATTAGCAGAATGAAATTCAACAGAAAACTCTAGATGGTAGTCTAAAGAAATCCCCTATAAATCTCCTAGTTGAACCTCTGGAGATTCCCAGAATAATTTTTTTTTAATTTTTTGGATCGATTCCTGGATAGAAATCGATGAAGCAATTTCTGGTGAATTTCTTAGATAAATTGCATGAGGAACTTTTGAAGGAATTCTATAAGTAATTCCAAATAAAACTTCCTTTAGATTTTTTTGAGGAATTGCAGACAAAAAAAATGGTAGGAATTTTTAGAGAAATTCGTCGGTAAAAATCTGGGGGATCCCAGGAGGTTTTTTCGAAGGAATCCTTGGAAGAACTCAGAAATTACAGAAGAATTTCTAGTAAAATGCCAAAGAATAGATTTTGGAGAAATTTCTGCTGAAATTTCTGCGAGATTTTTCCGAGAAGTTCTGAAGGAATCTGGAACTGGAACATTTTTGGGAAAATTTGAAAAATAAATTCTTGGAGAATGGTCTGAATAAATCCTAAGCAATCTTTGCTGGAACCTCTGGAGAAACCCTCGGCAAAAGTTCTTGAAGAATCTCTTGAGAAATTCTAGTGGAATTTTTGAAGAATTCCAAAATATATCGAATAATTCCTAAAGGAAAGTCCAACGATAACTTCTGAAAAAGTTCCTGAAAAAATTGGATTTCTAGAGGAAGCCACTTAAGGATTTTCAACAAGAATTGCATCTTTTGACAAAACCATTGGAAGAATTCCAGGAGAAATTCCTGGAATTTCTTGAAAAACTTCTTGAAGAAGGCTTGAAGAAATCCCAAAGAAAAAATCCTGGCGTACATTCCGATAGTGTTTCTGGTGGAATTTATTCACAAACACTTACATGCACGAACGTCCGTAGCAATCCTTAAAGATTTATCCCAAAGGATCCATGAAGATGAAATTTCTGAAGGAATTCTCGAAAAAAAAACATGGACTCGTTTAAAAAAATATGAGAATATTCTCGAGGAACCCCTGAAGAAGACCCAAGGAAAATTTCTGGAGAAATTCCTGAAAACGTCTAAAATACATTCCAAAGGAAATAACGGAAAAAGCTTCGAGATTTTTTTTTGCTAAAACCATTCAAAGAATTTCAAAAAAGTATTTAATCCACAAAATTCCAGGAAAATAACTTTTGGATTTGATTTGACAAGGGAGTTTCTGGCTGCGTCTCTGGAAGTAATCGTGGAGAAGGTTCTGAAGCAGACAATACCTTTTAAAGAATTCTCGGAGAATTCTTTGGAAGAACTACTGCGGATCTCATGAAAGGAATTTCTGCCATGAAGTGCTTTCCACAATATTAACAGAATAAAATCGTGAAAAAAATTCATGGAGGTGGTCCTGCGGGATAGTTCATTGTACAGTTTCCTCAATATATGATTGTTCTAGTAATGTCCTCCCAACCGGCATCGGTTCGAGAATATCCAGATGGTTGGCCCATAGTTTAGCTGGCTTGAGATTTTTCTTAATCTACTTTCACAAGGAATTCCTAAAATGATCCTTTTTAAAATCCATCCGGAGCCGGTTTGCTTCGGTGGTCATAATGGCCTTGCTGAGCAGTTTCGGCTTGACTACAATTTAGGCATTAAATATATTTCGTTTAAGGCCAAAATAGTTGAAATGTGTAAAGAAATGCTTCAAAGTTACGGGTCTTTTTTACCCTTAATGCAACGTATAACTTTTTTTCCTAATGCATTGGGAAGGTAGAATATGGATGTTCTGATAGGCTATATGTTCACTCAAAACACGAATTTTCGATGGAAGGCTCGGAGGGTCAAGTCACATATAACAATCAACTCTGTTCGACAAAATTGAGGTGATGTCTGTATGTGTGTATGTATGTATGTATGTGAGTGTACTCACTTTTAAGGCACTTTCTTTTTATTATTCGGATTATAGCTCGAATCGAACCAGAACTTTACCGCATTGTTTGTGGTCCGCAGTTATGACCATTTGAGTGATCCGGACCAATACTGGTAGAACTGGCCGTACATAAAACTGAACCAAGCCCCATCATGCGACATATCAAACTGCGGTGATTTTTGCAACCTTAAGCGTGGTTGAACGATTCCACGATGCCAGCCCAAAATTCAAAATGGCAGCCTAATATTCAAGATGGCAGCTCCAAATTTAAGATGGGGGCTGTTTAATGGTGTTTTAGGCTCCAAAACCATGCAATATGGAGTATATTTGATAAGAGCAAGTTGTCTGGAGTCCAAAAATGGCGGCCAGAACATCAAAGATGGCGGTCCTAAATTCAAGATGGCATCAGCATTAGTATCAGCATTAAGCGAGTCGCACAAATTCGTAGATGCTACAGTCCTAGACCGCTGTTATGAGGGTTGCCTCCTTCCCATCCGAACCAAAGCACAAAGATTTGGGACTAATCTCTGACCCTAGACAAGATTGATGCAATCCTCCAATGGTCGAGAACTGTCCTGGCCACGTCCTTGCGACTGCTAAGGAAAGGGAAAGGATGGTCAGTTGAACACCTAAGAAAGATATAGACAACTCTACGATCTCTCCTTAGGCCTAGGTGTCACGGGAATTTGGGTGTTGTTAGTGGAAGGGTAGAGTCAAAAGGATACGTTTGGTAAACATTTAGGCACACCATTGTTAGACTGCTTTAAATCAGTTATCTGCCCAATTCATCATTCGCTCGCCACAGTTACATATTTTTACAGTATTATGTATTGTATGATAAATTTACCTGAATTCTTCTGAAATAAAATGGTCCTTAGCAGCTACATTGAAACACATATACTACACAAACACAAACAAGTACATCAAGCTTTGATCCTGGAATATTTATAAATAATATAAATATCAAGATCAAAATTTGATTTGGTAGGCGGTAGGGGAACGTTACATGAAGGCGGTCTAAAATTCAAGATGGCATCTGTTTAATGGAGTTTTAGTCCTTAAAACCATGCAATTTGGGTATTTTTGGTATGTGGTTGATGTCCGGAATCCAAAAATGGCGAACAGAATATTCAAGATGGCGGTTTGAAATCCAAAATGGCTGCACCAAATTCAAGATGGCTGCTGTTTAATGGAGTCTTAGGCCATAAAACAATGCAATGAGGGTATATTTGGTATGACGAATATTGATATCCGTAGTCCAGAAATAACGGCCAGAATATGCAAGACGGCGGTAACTATCCAACATGATGGCTCAAAATTCAAGATGGAGGCTGTGTAATTCAATAATTCAAGATGGCGGCACAAACATCAAGATGGCGGCTGTTTAATTACGTTTAAGGACCTAAAACCATGTAATATGGGAGTATATTTGGTATGGAGGAGATGTCCGGAGTCCAAAAATGGTGACCAAAATATCCAAGATTGCGGTATAGAATTCAAGATGGCGGCCCAAATTTCAAGATGGCGGTTGTTTAATGGAATCTTAGGTTATAAAACAATGCAACATGGATATATTTGGCATGACGAAGATGTCCAGAGTGCAGAAATAACGACTAGAATATCCAAAATGGTTGTCTAAATCCAAGATGATGGCTCCTAGTTCAAGATGGCGGCTGTTTAATGGTGTTTTAGGCTTCAAATCCATGCAATGCGGGTAAGGGAAAGAGGGGCATAACGCCCAGGCTAAACACATGTGGTCATAGACCTCAAATGATGCATATTTTAAGGTCGTATTCTGCCTTGGAGGGCAGTTAACTCCCTTACCTAAGACACTTCAAGTTTTGGCCCGCGTGCCCACAAAATTTCCCATTCTTCCGGTTTTTTTTTCAAGGTCTTCATTTTAAAAACTACCTCGAGCTTTCTCCAAAAGTTCTAATCTATTTTTTAAAGAAAATGATTCACTTTTACATTAAGAATCTGAAATTAAAAAATAAATAAATTAGAAACTATTTCAAAATTTTCTCGAAAGCTATCTAAAGATGTTTCTGTAGAAATACTACAAGAGATTATCAAGGAATTTCACAAGATTTCTACACATTCCCATAGTTAATCATTCGAGACATTTCTTTTCCAGAAATTGCTGCAGGATTTTTCTAAGAGAGTCTTAGAAGATCTTCCAAAGATTTCTTCAGAAATGTTTCTACAGATTCTTTCAGAGATTCTTATAAGGATTCTTACGAAAAGGCCGGAAGATATTCTTGCAAAGAGTCCGGCAGAAATTCACACAGAGATTTCATCAGAAATTTCGCCTGGTATTCCTCTAAGTATTTTCTTAGAAGCTCCTCCAGGATTCCCTCCAAGCGTACCTCTAGCAATTTCTCAATGGATTCCTCCATGAATTCGTTAAAAAAATGTTTAGGATTTTTATTAGATGATTTCTCTAAGATTTTGTTTCCAAAATACCTCAGGGATTACTTCAAAAGTTGATCCAGCGGAGCAGTTCCTTCGGGAATTGCTAAAGCGGTTCTTTCAAAGATTCCTCCAGGAGTTTATCCATGAGAGGAATGCACCAGTGAAGGGGCACTGAAATCGCGAAACCTCGACTCACTGCCAAAGCAATGACCTTTTCATGTAATTTGCAACAAAATATGGAATTTAAGGCGAAACTGGAAGCATTTCCTCATTTTTTTGGTTTTTGATTTTTTATAAAATAACAAAGCAATTTTTTTAAAATCGGTTTTCGTACACATGTAGAGTATGGATCGAGGTATCGAGGTATTTTCCACTACAAAAAAAAAAAACAGAAGATGCCTTGATCCATACTCTACATGTGCACGAAAACCGATTTTGAAAATATTGCTTCGTTATTTAATAAAAAATCAAAAACCAAAAAGTGAGGAAATGCTTCCAGTTTCGCCCTAATCAGCCAAGATAGTAAAAGGCATCAACCAAAAAAATCTACAGCTTTTGTATTGCAATTCTCGATGAGGAAGTCATAAAGTCTTGAAAAAAATTGTTAGAAATCTTGGAGGAAAAGTCTGGCGAATGGGCATTTTGTGATCACCAACAAATCGAGAGGTATTTATAAAATTGAAGTCAGAAAGGGAAGTGTATGAGTTTAAGGTGAATATATAAAACTTATCATGTCATGAGGTATGCTCTGGCGCTACTATGGATGCTCCACAAAACTATTTATTGATACATAGTGCTCTGCGTGTCAAAAGGCTGAAAACCCCTGCATTAAAAGTCATCATAAAACACACTGCAAGTTTTAAACTGATTGTATAGTAAAAAAAATTAATATTAAAAATGTACATAAAATCGAGATAAAATGTGCATAGAATCGAGGATCTATATAGTTGAGGGTGGGTGGCGCTATCTGTTCATCTCATAGCGGCCATTTTAGATATTTTAGTGATCCATTCCAAAACAATGTAATAATCTTTTAGAGTAGCAAGTATCAAAAAGTATGGCTTTCCGATTTCAAAAAGTCGTATCCCAAAAACCAAAAAAAAACATACATATCTGATTCGTTTTTTTTTTTGAGTTTTACGTCACCTTTTCTGGATTTTCGGGTAAAATATAAAAACAGGTTATCCCTTTGGTCCCGAGAACATTAAAACAGGAAAAAAATGTATTTTTACATATTTGTTGCACCCTAACACAATTTGATCCACTCAATGAATTTTTCCTGCAAACTCAAATTAAGTGTCTTTGAAACAAAAAAAAAATAGAAAAAAAACATCGGCCTGCTGATTCAAAAGTTATGATATTGGCAAATATAGCCCATATAGCCGAGGCGGTAAACGCACGGGTATTCAGCATGATCATGCTGAGGGTCACGGATTCGATTCCCGGTCGGTCCAGGATCTTTTCGTAAAGGAAATTGACTTGACTTCCTTGGGCATAGAGTATCTTCGTGCCTGCCACACGATATACACATGCAAAATGGTCATTGGCAGAGGAAGCTCTCAGTTAATAACTGTGGAAGTGCTCATAGAACACTAAGCTGAGAAGCAGGCTTTGTCCCAGTGAGGACGTTACGCCAAGAAGAAGAAGAAGAAGAAGATATTGGCAAAAAATGTTGTCTGGAAAAACTTTGGTAATAAATTCAGCGGAAATATCTTCATCCTTCCTCTAGCTGTGTATGGAAACCGATTTTGGAATTATTCTAATTTTAAAAAAAATTTAAAAAAACATGAAAATGGAGAAATGCATCCAGCTTTGCATTAAGATTGTGCGATTCTTAGCAATTCAAATGATTTATTGGACAGATAATGCCACCGAAAATCTGTTGAATAGGGTCTTAAAAATAACAGTGACATTGAACCAATACGATTTTGTCTAAGAATATTGTGATAGAGTTAAAATTGGCATTGATGTTTTAATTTTTTTTTTTGAGGAAAATCTTGCATAATTCCCAAGTCCTGAACAATTTACATTTTTTTGACGATTATTTTGGTTGCTAAACATGAGATCTAATGGAATTCATGTATTTCTGACCGATTTTTTTTTCAGCAGTGTCCCAATATTGTTGGAACAATTTCTGAAGTCTTATTTAAAGTATTGTTTGAGAAATCATTGAAAGATCTTTACATTGTCGTTTGAAATAGCAGCAGAAATTCTAGAGATTCTAAAGACATTTGTAATAAGGCCACTTCTGTAAAAATATTGTCGAATTTGAAAAGACATATCGTTTGCGAAAGTTTCTAGAAATTCCATTCATAAAAATCTTTGACGAAGTTTTAGGATATATCCTAGGATATATTTATCCCTGAAAAGAAAAATTGTAGCCTTCTGACACATACTACCGTGACTTAACAACATTTTGACGCCTTTTCGGTCAAATTTTCCACTATACCTTTTAAATTCGACCGTAAACCCTCAAATATTTTTACATATTTGGATTACTTGTAAAATTTCCAATAAATTGAATCTGTTGAACAGTATTTTTGAAAAGCATGTTAAAAATAGGAATGAGTAGCGTGACGTTACAACGTTGTAATGTCACGCTACTGATTCCCATTTTTAACATACTTTTCCAATGACAACTAACTATTCAACAGATTAAATTTATTGGAAATTTTTCAAGGAATCCGAATATGTTAAAATATTTGAGGGTTTACGGTCGAATTTACAAGTTATAGTGAAGGATCTGACCAAAAAGACGTCAAAACGTTGTAAAATCACGGTAGATGTGTCTACTATATCATTTGGCGGATTGTTAATTATAAAGATTCAACCGACAACATTTCTGAAGCACTTTCAAAAAATATTGCATCAATTTTGGATGAGCATCCTGCCGCATATCTGATATTTTTGGTGGAAATCTATTTGTCTTTGTTGCAAAACTAGATCGTTTTAGAAGAACTATAAAAAAACAAAATCTGATAAAAAATATGCCAGAGTATATAGAGAACACAATAAAAAAAAGAAAAATAAATTTATAATCTTTCGAAACAATCACTACAGCATCTTTTCAAAAAATACAGACCTAAAAATTTAAAATTTTTCACGGTGATTTCAAAAAGTTGCAACATTTCCAAGTTGTACCTGATAAAATATTGAAACAAAAAATATTCCCTCTTCACATTTTTTTTGAAGACCATGCATTTTATCATAAGTGTGTATCTGAACATCGTTTTTATTCATGTGGCAATTTCTTTGAAAGTTCCTTGGTAATATCTCCACAAAATATCTTTGGAAATTTCAAGGGTAGTTGGGATTTTTTTCAATCACTGCATTCGTTATTTTTTTATCAATCTTTTGGAAATTCCTTCGAAAATTCCCCCAGCCGCAATGGTTTTTTTTTGAAAATTCAATAAAAAAAATTCTTGGATTTTTTCCTGGCTATTCATTTGTACATTTTTTCGATTAATACTTTGGAAACTTTTTTGGCAATTTCTTCGGAAATTCCTAAGAAAAATCCGAAGAAAATCTTTGCGATGTTTGTTCGTCATATTCCTCGATAATTATTTCAGAAATTGCTTCAGGTATAGTTGTGAAAAAATCATGGAAAGTTTCTGCGGTAGCTCCTTTCAAATGCTTTTTAACTCTTTTTCTGGGAATTGGAATGATCAAATCCTTTGGAGTACTTGCGCAAATCTTTTAGGAATCCCTTTGTAAATTCCAATAGAAATTTCTTTGCCAATTGCTTTACAAATGCATGTGAGAACATCTAAGGCAATTACTTTGGATTTGTTTTTTGAGTTTTTTCGGCAATTATTTTAAAAATAGCCTTTTTTAAGAATGTAAATTATTTCTGCAATATCTTTGCAAATTCATTCTTCAATCTAAAATAAAAATTTCTGAAATTATAAATTAAATGATTGAGAAATGTCCAAAGGAATTGCCTAATGAATTCACTAGTCAAGCACCGAAATAATCTCCAAGGAATATGCCGAATGAATTGTGGAAGAAACTCGCAAAACAATTACCTGTGGAATTTCCAAATCAATGACCCAAGGCATTTTAAGCAAAACTTCCAAAAAGAACATCCAATTTAAAAAAAAAAGAAAAATAACCACAGATGAATTCCAAAAAATAAACCAGGTTAATCCACCTAGTAGTGATAGTGCCTTTCTCGTCGATAATGTACTCATGATCTTTCAGTCGACGCAATAAATCTTGCCTTAGAGTCAGTGATCAGCCTTTAATCTCTGTGCTTTGGTAACGGACGGGAAGGAGGAAATTCTCATAACAGCGGTCTGGGACTGTACCACCTACGAATTTTTGAATCTTGAGAATACTTTATTTAGAAAAGCAAGAATTTTATCAAAGTCATCATCGAATTGGGAAACTTATTAGTGGCACTTATTCCGACGTTATGCTCAACGTATAGTCCTCTTAGATGACTGATTGACCACCTCCAGGAGTCTTTGTTCGTGGGTGATGCGCTTAAGTTTTAATTTTTCCATACAATGTTGACGCATCCTACTGTATATTTACACCTCAGGAAAAAGAAAAAGAACCACAGATGAATTACTAAAAAAAATCTAAGAAAAATCGAAACAATCTTTCAAAAAAATGCAGAAGGAATTTCCAACAAAATACCCGAAGAAATTCCCATAAAAATGCTTACTAAAGGATTTGTTGATGGATGAATATTAACCTTCGTCGTGGGTCATCATGATCCAAAACGCGATTTCAATCATTAATATCGTTTTTGTTAATTAACTTATCGTCATGAAAAATTTAGCAGAAACAAGGATTTGAAAAAGAAAGTCTTAAGGTGAAACCATAATGGCACCACAAAAAAAGGTACGAATAATGCATTGGGGTCATAATGACCCAGAAATTCAAACTCTTATAGAATGAAGATTTTTTCACCAATTCAAATGACCAATGTCTTATTTGATAGATAATATCGTCAAGAATGTGTTGATGTGTTGAAACAGTAGTTCAGGGAACATTGGCCACCGGGAATCTGCTACACAGAGCACCATGTCGGACATGTGGGATAGTATTACATTTTGCCAGTAGATGTGGAATATCACGCGTTCTGGACCACTTAGAACGATACTGTCTTCGGCAAAGTTGCTCAGAAGACTAAGAGCTTTCGCATGGAAAACAATTTTATTCGAGAATCACTCACTGTGTGGCGCTAGTGGTCTCATGAGTTTCCAGTTTTGTCCGAACGTCGTATATCTCATGTTTTAGACCACTTAGAAAGATTCTGCCTTCGGCAATGTTACTCAGAAGACTAAGAGATTTCGCATAGGAAACATTTTAGTTCGAGAATCACTCACTGCGTGGCGCTAGTGTTCTTGATCATTACTTATCCTATCTTTCTCTACAGTACGTACGAAGTGGAACCTAGCCGTTACAGCAAAACGTTGATGGTGATCAGTAGATTTTACTGACCAAATCCGCCAGCGTTGCTGATTTTTCACAAAAATTTAGCTAAAACTTTCAAATCGACAAATTTCAGCAAAAAATATTTGGGATGTATTGTTCTTAGAAGCTGAAAGCTTGATATAATCGTTGTGTATCCATATGTTACTATGTTTGTAAAAGCTCCCTAGAAGAAAAGAAGCTTCCACATTTGAAGTTTATTTCTAAATTCGCTCACAACGTGGCACTTGTGTTCTTTAGAGCTGTCAGTTTGATTTCAGCGTCAAGTTATTAAGTTTATTCGGAAATCTCTTTATTGTTCAGTTATAACTTTGGATATCTGTGCAGTATTTCCAAAAGGTATTTCTTTGAAAATCGGTTCTAAAATTACTATGAAAGTTCCTTCGGGAATTTCTTTGGCACTTTTTTTTAAACCTGCTACATTATTTTTGGAAATTGTTGGGTGAATCTGTTGGAAACTGTCTCTGCTATTGTGTCCACAATTGAATTCTCAATTTCTTTGGTAGAAGTTTTCAAGATTTTTTAGGAACTTCGTTGGAAATTTCTTTAAAAAATGTGGCAAAAAAGTTTTTCAAACTTCCTTGGGAACTTTATGTATGTAGGAGATGCTTCGGCAATGGTTTTGTGAACTTCTTTAGAAATTTCTTCTACGGAAATTTCTTTGGGAATCCCATTTGAAAGTTCTTTTTGTTTTTTTACAATTCGTTTGGAAAATCCTATGGTTATTGCTTTGGGAATTTTCCAACATTTTTCTGGAAACATCTTTGCCAATTCTTACTGAACTCGATTGGGTATTTAATTGGGCATTCCCGAACAGAAGAGAATAACAACAGCATAACAAAATGCGTTATTTTGGCAAAATAACTGCATAATGGAATTAGTAATTTTCATGTTATTAACATAACATATTGAGTTATAAACTTGTCTGTCAAAAGCGGCAAAATAACAAGTCACATAACAAAAATTTGTTCTTGAAAAATCAATTTAATAACATGTTTTGTTAGTGGCAATAACAACTTAATAACAGTGAATTTGGGAAATATTTCAATAACAAATTTTGATATTAAAGAGTTATTGATAACATTCCGAAAGCAAAATTAGGGTAAAAACTAACTTTTTTTACTCATTTTTGGGTAATTATTTTAAGTGTGTTATTCTATTTTTAGAAAATAATAGGTCACATAAAAAAAAATTCGAATTCATTATAAAACTTACAAACATGGACGGGATTTGAACCTCCAATCCTGCTATCGTAAATTTTCAGTCGCCTCTACCAATGAGGCTATCACAGCACTTGCAGTGAGGGACGATAGAAGCTTTACTGGTTCTACGTATTGCCAGTTTCCCTATTCCCCCATTTCATGTTTGCCAGTCGCAGGACAAAAATAGACAGAGATTTGAATGCAAGATCAAACAATGAACCTCTCTCTCTTACCAACAGCGCTATCGCGGTGCGCAGACATGTGCATTGTAACACTAATAACAGTGGTGGCGTTCGCATGGCCCGTCGTCGGCTGTTTCGGAACAAAGAGAACGACGAAAAAGTTGCTAGTCGACTATTTATGATTGAGCTTCGTCATGGGGTGCATTTTGGCGGCGACAAAGATTCTTTCCAGACGGAGATGATTTTTTTTAATTTTTTGTTTTGTTCGCGTTGTGAGAACGGCGATTATACACGTACCTACGTGAGCGAAGGTAAAAGGTAATTAAATTATATCATATGCCGATATGATTACTTCTGCAGATGCTGTTTAGTTTTATTCTGCTTTAGATTATTTTTAGTAATGAAAAAAGATATTTATGACATAATGTCAAACAATATATGATCGAATAATAATAGATCGAAAGAAAAAAGTTATAATAGACAAATGCAATCATCAATTGTTATAATAGACAAATGCAATCAAGAATTGTCTGTATAGTTGACATTTTTATTGATTAGAATTATTTAGTAGGTACCATATTTGCTATCTCCACTCTCACTAACATTCATTACTTCATAATACATAGTCTGTTCGGTACTTTTGACGTTATAATTAGAGGTTAGAATAGCAGTACTGTTAAAATGACATATAAATTCAACTAAGTTTACTCAATTTTGAGATAAAAAAAACTCATTTGCAGATGTATCACTTTTTGAAGCTAAAATTTTACTTAACCTATAAGAATTGGGAATCGTAGAAAAGTGATAGGAATTTGGCACCGTAACGGGACTGGGATATTGAAAGAAGGAAATTAATACAAAGATAAACATATCAATAGCCATGATGCTATATTTACCCAAAACTCAACTTATAGCAATGAATAAAATAAAAAATACGGAAGAGTCTGATGAAATTTCTAAAAGTTGCAATGCCTTAAATTTTTACTTCATAATATGAAACAGCAGACAATAAAATAAAGAAGGTAAACTATGTAATGGTTATATCTGCGATAAATTTTCTCCGATTTTGACAATATTGATCTCATTTGATCCAGATTTATTTTTTCCATCAAAAACAAATCCGACTGAACCGATCTGGTCATCGTGAGTTAAGAATAAACCCGAATTGCCATACACGTGGAATTTTCCATCGACCAGCTGCAATTGGCTTCTTTAGTGGTGTTGAGATGATTCCATATTCACAATCTACATGCCAAACCGAGCCGAAATCCAAATTTTCATGAACTTTGGTGCCCGGGAACCTATTTAAAAATCGATTTAAAGTTTGTATGGGAGCGATTTGTCGAATCACCCCTCGTCGCATTTCGTACTGGGCGGAGCTGTCAAGCAGTTGCCCAGCTGTCAAAAGGTGATTTCAAAAAATCTTTTTATAATTGAATTTAGGTATCAAAATAAAGTTTAAAAAATTTGATAAAAATCATACTGGCTTAAAAAAAGGTGCTCTTTCGAATAAAATCAAAAAATCAATATATTATTCTTAATTTAAAAACCAAATTGGTGATTGGTACAAATTAAGTACCTTACCAAGAAAAAAAATGTTAAATTTAAATTTATTCGTTCAATATGTAGTCCGTCCAAAGTCTTACACCGTACATCAAACCGTTTTTAATTAGATTTTGTTTTAGATTTTATAGAGGCATTTTAAAATCTTCTCCTGTGTGGTAGGGATAGGATTTTTCAAAATACCATCGTTCTTCTTCTTCTTCATGCACCATCAAATCACCAAAGCATATCTGCCCAGCCTCGGCCCAAAGTATTGACTTCAAAGTAATCATTACGAAGCATAAATGTCAATTTCTTGATTTTGCTTTGGCTGACCAAGCCAAGGTTGACCGTAGCATTTTCATAATTCAAATCTCAATTTGTTCATCGAGCACATGTTCTGTTGTGCTGCACGTGGATGTCAATGCGTTTTCAACAGTGTAATTACGAAGCATATTTCACGAGAGACCAAATCTTTTCAATACGCTAACTCCAACAACGCCGATATTAGAATAGAGGAGCTTAGAAGCAAAGGGGTGTAAGTAACAAAAACCCACTTTCGATTAAATGAGCTTTGAAGTTTTTCACCAGTTTTTCATCCCATTCAAAATGTATGGAGTTTCAATATCAACCCAATTTTCTCTGATTTACTGTAATTTTTCTAATCATCATAAAAATAATCTTTAAAAAGTTCCTGTGAGCTTGAAATCTGAAGATTTTTCAATATGTTCAGCTCAAACTCGACAAAACGGTCACTTACACCTCTTTGCATCTGGACCCCTCAATAGCATAAGGATATGTTCCAGAAAATTTGGACTTTTGGGAATACCGCGTAACCCAATCGTTCTATTCGCATAACCAATCAATAAAAAAAAGATTTCTTATTCAAACGAGTCGAAGTTCACTTAAATCGGTTCAAAGTTGAAAAAATATGAGTACTTTTCAGTTTTGAGGGTAGCCGGATACGCTTCCGGCATTCTACGCAATGAAAAACAAGCAAAACTGCAGCCCCTCAACAGCAATTGAATGTTTTTTTTTAATTTTTCAATTACATAGAATAAAGCTGTTTCCTTATAAGCATTTTCTGATCTTTTACCTGCTATTCATCGACCTTTTGCTCTACAAGCAATGAAAAAAACGAATACTTAATCAAATTTCTCATTTTTTGTAATATATGAAAAAATTATAATTTTTTCATATTCTGATATAATTATGTTATTTTTGCAACTGATTATTTTGTTCAGTTGCAAAAATAACAAAGTTATAACAGAGTTTGTTCTGATTTATTTGTAACAAAACTAGTTACTAAAGATTATAATATATTTTGTTATAATTTAGTTTGAAAAAGTTTGAAATAGTCCATGTCATAACAAAATTATAACATAATTTGTTAGTTATATCACTGTTGCCGCTGGCATTCCTGCCTCAAACGATCTGTTGGCGGACTCCTCTCGGTTAAACCGCGAAGCTGATCTGCCAACCGAGAACATGACAGAACGAAGACGTGCGACCATGACAAATCAGATTTTGACGAGATCCATGGTGAACAGTGGCAAACCGGGCAACCAATATTGAAATCGGAATCCTAGCTCTAATTTGTGGACATTTTCCCCTTTTTTCTTTATTAACTATTGCATTAATTGAATAATTGTAAGTGCTACTGAATTCGAAACCTTAATTGTCAAAATCCTACTTAAAATCTACTAAAATTTCAGTTTCCTGAAGGGGTTAAAACTTAAGGCCTAAAACCAATTTGTGAAACTACATTTCTTCTTAAAAAGTAAGATATTAAACATGCAATTAAACTATCAAATACTTAAGCTTACAACACGATTTACAGTTAGGGTCAGGCTAGCAGAATCGGGCCGAGCAGGGATTATTTGATCGCGCACAAACACTGAATGTGTAAGTAGGCATGCAAATGTAACCTTAAACATATTATAACACAATATATTTCAGTTTAAAGCTGTACTGCACCAACAGTCGTGTTTTTTGTGCTGCTAAGAACGCAGTGTCGCGTGCCTATCTCTGCTCCCCATCAACAGAGCTTTAAAACATTCACCACGATGAGTGCTAACTCAAAGGACAAGTCACCGGATGCCGGACGAGAGGTGGGATGCGTTAATTGCTCGCGCCCCGATTCGTTCGACAATTTCGTACAATGCGACCAGTGTGATGGCTGGTGGCATATGCGCTGTGCAGGAGTTACAAACTCCGTTTCCGAGCGGCCGTGGACTTGTGCGACTTGTTTGCCATTGAGTGTTTCCTCGTCTAGCAGTAACGCTGCTCGTATAGCCTTACGGCTTAAGAAAATCGAAGAGGAGCGCGCTATCCAGCGTCGCGAATGGGAGGCTGAGAAAAGAGCCTTCGAACTGGAGAAAAGGGCCTTCGAACACGAGAAAAAGGCCGTGCAGGAAAAATATAGGCTGCTGGAAGAGCAGCTAGCGGAACGAGTGGACGGATCTAGACGGAGCCAAGTAAGCCGGCGCTCAAGCATGCGGCGAGTTAGTTCCTGGGTCGAAAATCTTTCTACGAATCCGGAACTGGAAGGCGCCGTCGGAGGAGCGGTTCCGAGGAAGCTCGAAACAGAGGGCGCCGTTGATCGAACGGCCCAGGGAAAAGAATTAGTAGAAGCTCGACGAAGTGAATCGTACGGTGTATCAGCAGGCAACGAGGTCTCACCCGAATGCCACAAGCCACCAAACGAAGGACAGCGGCAGCAGGAATCGAATGCGAATCGAGTGCCCCAGTCGGCGCGGTTCGATGCACAGGATGGACGATTGGACCTCAACGGGGATCAGCAGCGGAACACGGGCGCGTTTCCTAAAATGATACCGAATAGTCTAAATGCGAATTTCAATGGTCGTACGAACACGACCGATGGTAACGTATCTGCCCTTGCACCCCCTGTAATGCCACCAGGTAAGCCACCAATCAGTAATAAAATCCATGCCAATCTATCCGCTCAAACGAGCGACGACCCGTACGGAAGTCTTCTTGCCAGACTAGGGTCTGTAAGTGTGTCTCCCAATAATGTGAGCCCACAGCCACCTTTTGTGACCGAGTCTGTCATACCAGACCATGTCACCCCTATCGTTTCTTTCCCCCCACCAGTTACGGAAAGAAACGAGAATATGCTAGGGCAAACAGTCAATACAGATTATGTTAATAACAGTCAATCAAGTGCGCCGTTCCCTCGTACGACAGTTACTGTACCTGACCATGCCCCTTCCCCCTCGCAGTTAGCCGCGCGCCAAGTTATGCCTCGCGATTTACCCCCGTTCTCCGGTGATCCCGCGGACTGGCCGATATTTATAAGTGCATTCGAAAATACAACCGTCGCGTGTGGATACTCGAGAGTGGAAAACCTAGCAAGACTGCAGCGTTGTTTAAAGGGTGCCGCGTATGAATCGGTTAGAAGTCGTCTTCTTCTACCAGAATCAGTGCCGCAAGTTATCAGTACGTTACGACTCCTATACGGACGACCGGAGCTGCTAATCAACGTATTGCTGGACAAGGTGCGGTCAACTCCCGCGCCCAGGGCCGAGAAGCTGGAGACGCTAATTCAGTTTGGTATGGCCGTGCAAAGTTTGTGCGACCATCTAGTAGCAGCTGGACAACAGTCTCACCTTGCGAGTCCTTATCTGTTGATGGAGCTAGTAGAGAAACTTCCTGCTCACGTGAAGATGGAATGGGCGAGTTATATGCAGCGCTTCCCAGACGTGAACCTGAAGACGTTTGGTGACTTTATGAGTACAATGGTGATTTCGGCAAGCAAGGTAACATTGTACATGGGCGCGAGCTGCACAAGCACCACGGACAGATCAAAACCAAAAACCAGAGGATTGATCAATACCCACATGAGTGAGTCGGAAATTCACAGACCAAGCCAGTGCTGTGTGTGCAAAGAACTTGGGCACGTGGTTCGGGAATGTGATACGTTCAATGGGCTCTCTGTTGACGAACGCTGGAAGGCTGTTCAAACTCACGATCTCTGCCGCAATTGTTTGAACGCTCACGGAACAAGAAATTGTCGGAATGCCAGGCAATGTGGAATCAACGGATGTACGTACCGACATCATCGCTTACTGCATTCAACCCGCAGTAATCGAACTACGAACGCAAATCCAGCTCCTAACATGGACTCGGCTGGAAACCATACGCACCGTTTAGACAATCAATCCCTACTCTTTCGTATTTTACCCGTAACGCTTCATGGACCCTCGAAAAAAATAAAGACGTACGCCTTTCTCGACGACGGGTCGCACCTTACACTCATCGAAGATCAACTAGCAAAGGACCTCGGTGTTGAAGGTAAAACTATTCCGCTCTGCCTGACCTGGACAGGAGATGTCTCGCGGTTGGAACCAAATTCGAAGCAGATACAACTGGAAGTTTCCGGGGCCGGTGGTAGGAGCCAACAGAAGTTAAACGACGTCCGCACCGTAAAAAAACTCGCGCTTCCTGGTCAAACGCTACGAATGGAAGATCTTGGAAGTACCTTCAATCACCTAAAGGGTTTGCCCATATCTGGGTACGAAGACGCAGTGCCCCGTTTATTGATAGGAGTCAACAACTTGCACCTTACGGTTCCGTTAAAAGTGAAAGAAGGACGTGTTAGTGAACCAGTTGCTGTGAAAACCCGCCTTGGCTGGTGCGTGTATGGAGGAAGCAGTAATCGGTTATCTACTTCGCTGAACATTCATGCGTGTCAGTGTAGCAACGACGGGGACTTGCACGAGTTGGTGAAGAACTTTTTCACCCTAGATGACGTCGGAAAGAGTTCAACCAAAGTATTAATATCCGCGGAAGACAAAAGAGCGCAACAACTGCTTCAAGAAACAACTGTACGAATCGGTGAAAGATATGAGACTGGACTGTTGTGGAAGCACGATGAAGTCGAGTTTCCCGATAGTTATGGAATGGCGATGCGTAGATTGGAATGCCTGGAGCGTCGAATGAGTAGGAATCCCTCTCTGAAGGAATGCTTGATGCGTCAAATAGAGGAGTATCAGCAGAAGGGTTATGCACATCGAGTTAGTGTTGAAGAGATGAAGCAAGCGGATCTCAAGCGCGTTTGGTATCTGCCGCTCGGAGCGGTGGTAAATCCGAAGAAACCAGAAAAAGTGCGGCTAATTTGGGATGCGGCAGCGGTGGTGGACGGGATCTCTCTAAACTCAATGCTTTTGAAGGGTCCAGATCAGTTGGCATCGTTAGCAGGAGTATTATTCCGGTTTCGTCAGTACAATGTGGCGGTGTCAGCCGATATTAGAGAGATGTTCCACCAAATAAGAATCAGAGCAGCCGATCGACACTCTCAACGATTTTTGTGGCGAGCTGATCCATCGATGCCGGCTGAGGTTTTCGTTATGGACGTCGCAACGTTCGGATCTACTTGCTCGCCTGCATCAGCCCAGTATGTCAAGAACCTGAATGCGGCGGAGTATGCGGAGAAGTACCCGAAGGCTGCGGGAGATATTGTCAACAACACGTACGTGGACGACTACTTGGCGAGCTTTGAAAGTAAAACCGAAGCAACTGATGTAGCTGTACAAGTTCGAGCAATTCAACAAGCAGGAGGATTCTCACTACGAAACTGGCAGTCCAATAGCGGCGAAGTAATTCAAGGTCTGGGAGAACCTTCAGCGGTAAGTGGGAGGCATTCGTTTCAAGACAAAAGCCAGACATATGAGCGCATATTGGGCATGCTCTGGCTCACTGATGGAGATGTGTTAAGCTTTTGCACACAGCTGAAGGACGACGTGCAACAAATCGTCTATGGTGACTCAACTCCAACAAAAAGACAGGTGCTTCGGTGTTTAATGAGTTTTTTTGATCCTTTGGGATTGTTGGGCTACATCCTGGTACACGGTAAAATACTGCTGCAGGATATCTGGCGAGCGGGTACCCAGTGGGATCAGGAGGTTGAAGAAGAACACCGGAATCGCTGGAGAGATTGGATTACACTGCTGCAGCAGATTTCGACAATCAAACTGCCCAGATGCTATTTTTCTGAGGCTACACGGTTACATTATCAGCAATTGCAGTTACACATATTTGTGGACGCAAGTGAAGCCGCTTACGCTGCCGTAGCGTATTTCCGGATCGTCGATTTAGATGGAATAGTTCGATGTGCATTGGTATCAGCCAAAACTAAAGTGGCACCACTAAAGCCGCTGTCCATACCTCGGTTAGAGTTACAGGCGGCTGTTCTCGGAACTAGCTTGATGCGTTTCGTCGAGGAATCTCACACCCTGGTGATAACACAACGATATTTTTGGTCAGATTCCTCCACCGTTCTAGCATGGCTCAAAGCAGATCCCAGGAAGTATAAGCAATACGTGGCCTGTCGAATCGGCGAAATTCTGTCCGTCACTGAAGTAAACGAGTGGAAGTGGGTTCCTACGAAATTGAATCCTGCAGATCTAGCAACAAAATGGGGAAGTGGACCTTCGCTGGACGCCAAAAATATATGGTTTAATGGACCGGATTTCCTGCAGAAACCTTTCGAAGAATGGCCCAAACAGAATACACTCCAACGGACCGTGGATATGGAATTGCGTACATGTAATGTACATACCGAGGCTACAGTGAGGTTACCACTGATCAATTTTGCTCGGTTTTCGAAATGGGAAAGGCTGCATCGAGCTACAGCCTACGTACACAGGTACGTGGGAAACCTAAAACGGAAATCTCTTGGTATTGTACGGAGTAGCGGATACCTCACTCAAGCGGAGCTTCAACTGGCCGAAATAACGTTGATTACGGAAGCCCAGTGGCAGGAATATCCATCAGAGATGGTAGTACTCCAGCGTAACCGAAGTCGTCCAGAAACCGAGAAAGAGAGTCTGAACAGACAAAGCGTATTGTATCAGTTAACACCATTTGTCGATGAAGAAGGTGTATTACGGATAGATGGCAGAATCGGCGCGGCGAAGGATGTCTGCATCAACACGAAGTTTCCAGCTATTCTTCCTAGAAAACACCGGATTTCTGAGCTCATCGTGGACCTGTTTCATCGGAAGTATCAGCATGCGAACTCGGAAACCGTAGTGAACGAGATTCGGCAGCAGTATTATATCCCGCGCCTCAGGACGGTAGTTCGGAAGATTGTCAGTGGATGCCCAGTGTGTAAAGCACGTAAAGCGGTTCCACATGTACCTCGCATGGCTTCGCTTCCACCAGCTCGCTTGGCATCCTTCACCAGGCCCTTCACATATGTTGGCCTAGACTATTTTGGGCCATTGGTGGTTAAAATAGGGCGTGGTAATGCGAAAAGGTGGATAGCGCTTTTCACCTGCCTTACCATTCGCGCTGTACATTGTGAGGTAGTGTGTAGTCTATCTACAGACGCATGTGTCAAAGCTATACGTCGCTTCGTATGCCGTCGCGGCGCGCCAGCAGAAATATATTCTGATAACGGTACTAACTTCCAGGGTGTCGAAAGGATATTAATAAAGGAAATTCAGCATGGTGTAGCTGCAACACTCACCAGCACTACAACCAAATGGCTCTTCATTCCTCCTGCCTCCCCCCACATGGGTGGGGCGTGGGAGCGTATGGTTCGTTCGGTTAAGCAGGCCATGATCGGAGCCTATCGCAGTGACAGAAAACTGGACGATGAATCCCTGCTTACGTTCGTCATCGAAGCAGAGAACATCGTTAACAATCGACCACTAACTTACCTTCCCTTGGATTCGGCGGAGAGTGAGGCGTTAACCCCCAATCATTTTCTTTTGGGGAGCTCTTCCGGAGTACGGCAGCCCGGTGTGGGCCCCAACGCTGATCCGGTAACGATAAGACATTCTTTGAACATGATCAAACTTCAGCTGGATCGCTTCTGGACTCGGTGGGTTAAAGAGATGCTGCCAACCCTAACTAGGAGGACTAAATGGTTCGGTGAGGAAAAGATGATAGCAGTAGGAGACCTGGTGCTGATTGTTGACGACGGGAACCGAAACAGCTGGACTAGAGGACGAGTGCAAGAGGTCATACCAGGAAGTGACGGCCGGGTTCGCCAGGCTTTAGTGAAAACTGCGAGGGGATGTCTGCGGAGACCTGTGGCTAAACTAGCAATCCTTGATCTATTGTATGGTAGTAAGACTGGCACTGGTGGCCAGCATTACGGGGGGGAGGATGTTGCCGCTGGCATTCCTGCCTCAAACGATCTGTTGGCGGACTCCTCTCGGTTAAACCGCGAAGCTGATCTGCCAACCGAGAACATGACAGAACGAAGACGTGCGACCATGACAAATCAGATTTTGACGAGATCCATGGTGAACAGTGGCAAACCGGGCAACCAATATTGAAATCGGAATCCTAGCTCTAATTTGTGGACATTTTCCCCTTTTTTCTTTATTAACTATTGCATTAATTGAATAATTGTAAGTGCTACTGAATTCGAAACCTTAATTGTCAAAATCCTACTTAAAATCTACTAAAATTTCAGTTTCCTGAAGGGGTTAAAACTTAAGGCCTAAAACCAATTTGTGAAACTACATTTCTTCTTAAAAAGTAAGATATTAAACATGCAATTAAACTATCAAATACTTAAGCTTACAACACGATTTACAGTTAGGGTCAGGCTAGCAGAATCGGGCCGAGCAGGGATTATTTGATCGCGCACAAACACTGAATGTGTAAGTAGGCATGCAAATGTAACCTTAAACATATTATAACACAATATATTTCAGTTTAAAGCTGTACTGCACCAACAGTCGTGTTTTTTGTGCTGCTAAGAACGCAGTGTCGCGTGCCTATCTCTGCTCCCCATCAACAATCACATTAATATATAATTATGATATATTCTTGTTATGTTCATCTAGTCGGGTATGGCCTCCACTTTAGCATCCTATTCTACATCATATATGACTTCGTGATGGCTGAGAATTCTATATATTCAGACCAACATGTGACAATGCGAACTTCAGTTTCTCTCTTCCCTAATAGGTGTATTTTCAACTATTCATGTACCTATCTTTCAAATAGGTAGATCCGACTTCATCCTCTGGAACGACAGGGAAAACATGTGAAATACAAAATATTTCTGAAAAATCCCATTCAAAACCATCCACACCACCATCCATGTCTGTATTAGCTTCGTTCAAACAAGTTTACTCCATAAGTTTGATATTTTTATCATTGAAATTCACGTGTCAAAGGCGGAATCTGGAACGTCCCTTTGAAAACCTTAAAAACCTTCAATATCGTCTGCTATGTTCTCGTTTAGATGTATGCAGGGTATACTTTGAAAAAGTACCCAAAATACCAGCCACTGCCCAAGTGGCGCAGTACTTGGGCAGTGGCTGGTATTTTGGGCACTTTTCAGCTACAACTCAGTCAATTTCAGATATTTAGCAAAACCTCGCGCCGCCCAGCAGGGACTTTGTTTTGTACACATTACAGCACCTCCATGTCACGTAATATACCACATCTTTTATCAAATGTGATATCGTAATCGTACCATACTTTGCGCACCTAGGGCCTAACTTTGCGCACTTTTCAAAAAATCGTTAAACAGTTTTTCTGGTGCATTATGCAAACTTTTTCCCACGGAATACTAGCTAGTGATATGGGGCATGCACTTTGTCTCAGTTTGGATGTAATGATAAATGGAAGAGGAAGACAAATTGATGAGTGAATATGCAGTTGCTTTCCCTCAAATGCTGTAAATAACGTTGTAGAATGACGTAGGTTTTGTTTCAAAATTTGTTTTAGTTTAGATAGCAATACCATAAAGTATTTGTGCACTCTCAATAATACAATAATGACCGAACTTGTTCCACAACAGAATGTAATATTGAAATGTTATATAAGGGCTGCATACCAATTGCTTGGTCATAACAAAATGAGATTGTCCAACAAAACATGTTATGGAAACGTAATGCCTTGATAATTCAATAATAACAAAACAAGATATAAAAACAGGTTTTGTGATTTCGTAGTTATTAATTGGATATTTCCCTCTGCTCGGGTTTCCTTTGCAAATCGAATTGGCGAATTTCCTTAAAGTAACCCTGTGAAAATATTTCGAATTTATTTTTGGCGGAAATTCTTCGGCAAAGTTCTTTGGAAATATTGTCAGCACTTTTTATTGGATTTGATTCAAAGCTTCATATAAGTTTTTTTTTGGTTTTTTTGGACACTTTTTTGGAAACTATTCCGATACTTCCTTTGGATTTTTTTTGATAAATCTTTTGGAAATTTCTCTGCAGTAATATTGGAAATTGATTTAGGTGACGCCAGCCGTTTAGGTGAATTGTAAGCCACGGATTGTGGGTTCGATTCCCATTCCGGTCAAATTCTTCATTGATCTGGACTGAATGTCGTAAAGTCTTACACGTTATCCGTTGTCTAGTGAAAATTATATTCAATCTGTGGTCTCTGGCTGACGACGCTGTGCAAATTTATCAGAAAACTCTCACGGAATTTTCTTTATCAATTTCTTTGGAAATTTCTTCTGCAATCCCTTTGGAAATTTAGTTGACAAATACTTTAGTAATTCTTTCAACAGCTCTTTGCAAATTTGTATTTTTTCAAATTTCTTCAGTATTCTTTCAGTATTTGAAACTCCTTTAGAAAATCCATACAGAATTCCGTTTGTTATTATTTTGGAATTTCAATAAGATACTCTCTTACGAATTGAAAAAAAAAAATGTCGGAAAAAATCTCAAAGGAATTACCTAAAGAATTTCCAAAAACCATGGTGTTTTCAAGAAATTCATCAAACATCAAGAAATTCTCAAATAAATTCCCAGAATATTTCAGAAAGCAATTTTCAAATACGTTTGAATGTTGAAATAGCTGAAGGCACCCTAAAGGAATAACAAAATGGCTTTTCAAAGAAGTTGCTACCGTCGTTGGGGGTGAGAATGGGTCAAAAAAGGATACTCACAGATTGTTTCTTAAATAACAAATGCAGTTGAATACGGAATAACTTTTTATTTGGTATGTATACTCTTCGATATGGTAGTGATAGTTTAGCAAGAAAGTATCACATTATATGTATTGTCTACCAAACTACAAGTGATTGAAAATTGGCCCAATCTCATCCCTTAGAGGGGGTGAGAATGGGTCAAAGTATTCGAATTCGCCTATCTGAGTATATAGTTAATTTTATTGATCATATCTAGTAAACCTACTTGAAATACAATGTAACCATGTCGAATAAAAACTTAAGTAATTTTAAAAGATGATTAAAGGGCTAATACAATCGAAAAAATGTTTGAAATTTGATAAAATAAAGTGTATGTTGTATCGCCATTTTTAGCCACCACAATCACCCTCATTTAAAGTTTCAATCTCAATGAGAGGAGGGGGGGGGGGCTATTACAATGAGAGAGAGGCGCATAGTAAGATTTACTAAAAAAAACATGATGTTTTCCGACGTTCGTTCGTTTTCCGAAATGTTGTCATGTTCCCGGTTTTACGGCCCCGATATTTCCTGGATGCCACTACTGTCTGGTAGTTTCACGATATTTCCTTAAAATAAAAAAAAAAAAAAGAGTGAAGAAGAAAAACGATATCAAGTCTATTTTGTGAGCTTACGATATTGCAGCACACTAAAGATCAGCTGTTGATCAGTGAAGCTGTCCAAACGCATGGGTTTATTGTTATAAATGATTTTAGGCACTAAACGTATGAACACACTCGCTTGACACTTCTTCGACATATTTTCGAAAAAAAAGCATGCTTTTATGAAGATACGGTAAACATGGCACCACTCTAACGTCAAATGGGAACTGGATAACAAGTTGAATTTTTAGTTCGGGTTATGTGCACTCGATAACTTGCTTGACCCAATCTCACCCCCATTCTTAATATTAAGACATAGTGTCGAAAATATTGAATTTTTAAATAAAAAGTGCGTTGACAGCCCGCTTTTTTCGTTGCATCAACCAGGTAATACCTACAGCTAACCACTTATAAGAAAATTTATGGTTGGGTACTTGTGTGAAACATTACGAGGAGAAATTTTTTCAGAGTGATTTACTAGTAGTTTCATCATATAAGTTTAGCCACAAAATTTAACAAAAAACGATTATTGCCAAACATCTTATTCCGCACCATGACGTGTAAAAACATCTTCTCTTTGAAATAATATAAAGTTTTCAATATAAATTACCGATAGTTAATGATCTATTTCCAATTTTATGTTTCTCCGTTTTGACCCAATCTCACCCCCCAGGCCCATTGTCACCCCCATCGACGGTACTAAAATTTCACAAGAGAAACCTGAAGTAAATTCCGTTGCAGAAGAAATTCCCAAAAAGAAAAGCAAATAAGTTGTCGAAGGCACTTCCGACAGCTTCTCGAATGAAGTTTCCTAGAAACCTTGAAGGATTTTCTCGATCATTTCCAAAAGAATTTCCTGTGTGAATTCTGAAGAAATCGAAGAAGAAATTACTAAAGGAATTGCTAGATAATATCACAATAAATTTGCCAACGGAACTGTAGAAAAAAATAATAATAAGAAATTGCAGGAAGAAATTTTAAAAGTATTTATCAAATAAAATCTCGACGGAATTTGGTAATGCTTTTTCATTACAATTGCAGAACAAATACGTTCCTTTGGGTATTGTATAATGGATTGAAAAATAAATGCAAAAATAAGAACAAAGAATTTTCGGAGCGAACTTTCGAAGCAATCAAATAAATCAAAATAAAATTCTCAATGAGTTTTCTGAAGAATTGCCAACAAAAAATCAAAACATCAAAATAATATGAATAAGTTTCAAATGAAAGGTAGAATGGTTTTCCAAAGCAATTGCCAATAGAAATGCCGAAACTGTTTTCAAAGTAATTGCTGAAAAATCCAAAAGAACTGCGGGAAAACATTCTATCAATTGTCTGCGAAATTTCAATAGGAGTTTCCTCAGAGATAACTTGAAAATTTCCTCTAAAAATTCAAATGCTTTTACTCTTTTAAGCAAATGTTTTGAAACCTGTATTCTTTGAAATGGCCCAGAGCGTCAGTTGTAGGACGCTTAGACCAAACTCGTTGCTCATTACAGAACTAAACCAATATAGTGAGTGAATCTCGAACTTAATTGTTTTCTCGGCAAATTTTCTGAAGCGGGATTTTTTCAAGTGGTTCAAAATGCGGGATAAATGAAGCTCAGACTAAACTGGAAATTGCTAAGATCACTAGCGCCACATAGTGGGCAAATTTCAAACTGAATTGTTTTTCAGATAAAAGCTCTTATGGTGATGAGCACCAAGGCGTAGTAGCCGCGATTTAATTTAGGATTTACCAAATCCGAGATCAAATTGAATACCCCGTTCGGTAAGCACCAAAGAGCTTCAAGAGAGGATTTAACAAAGAAAGCACGCAGCCATTTTCTCTCGTGCAAAAAAATGTTTGTTCCTCCTGCGTGATGGATCATGATCGGTGGACAGGAGTTGCGCGATGAGCGTTGGATGCATAACGCAATTACCCAACGAGGATAAGTGGACACTTTCAGACGCCCCACCGCGCCCGTTGGGTGTGTGCGCAACACATTTCAACCGGGATTCCTCGAAAAGCTCTTTCCCAGATATTTTTTTCCATTGCTTCGGTAGATCATGCCTGAAATTTCTACACAAAATTCCTCCTAATTCACCAAGAGATTACGAAATTTGTCGTAAAATATTTTTGTGGAATTTCAACAAAAGTGCCTACAGGAATTGCTCCAGGATTTTCTTTGGAAGTACATAGCACGAAGCGTTCATCCAGGATTATTTTCATTAAATAGTTCAAGGATTCCTCCAACAATCCTTCCGGGAATTAATTCAAAAATGCTTCCCACAATTCCTCCAGACATTATTTGAATTTTTTTGCAGAAAATCTTCCGGAAATTAATCCAGAAATTCGTCCGGGATTTCCTCCAAAAAATCCTGAAATTCTTACTGAAAATAATCCATAAATTTCTCCGGGAATTCTTCATAAAATTTCTGCAGAAAATCTTCTGGGAAAACCTCGAGAAAGTCTTTTAGGAATGGACTACCCGCTTGGCGCACACCCACAGTTGATCAGCAGGAGTAAATCCATTTTATTTTGTATGGTGAAAAGCATCTAAACTTAAAATACTTGAAATAGAAAGCTTTTACTGAAAAAATATTTGGTAGGCTTAATAGTGGTCACCATTGTGCACAACCACTACCAAATATTTTTTCGAATTATGAATTCCACTTCGATAAATTTGCTTTTAGATGCTATACAATATTTTTGCGATTTACTTTTAGCGATTTTTGGCGCATAGAAGCTAGCGCCACATTGGTCGATGTGGAGAGTAGAAAAACAGCCGATGTAGTTAATTCATTCCTCGCGAATTTCTCAGAATATTCGTCCACAAATTCCCCAGGGAATTTTTCCAGAAATACCTATAAGAAAACCTCCAGAAAATCTTCCGCGAGGTGCTCCGGAATCCAATCCACGTATTCTTCTAGAAGTTCTTCTGGAAATTATTCGAGAAATTTTAATGGCAATTTGTCCAGAAATCGCTTGGAGAACTACTCAATAAATTCCGAGAAATCTTCGGGAATTCCTCCAGGAATTTCTTCGAGAATATCTAAAGCAATTTTTTCTGGAATTCCTGTAGAAATTTCTTAAGGAATTGCTTCGGGGATTCCCCCAGGAATTCTTTCGGGGATTCCTCCAGGAATTCTTTTGGGGATTCCTCCAGGATTTCTTTTGGAAATTCCTCCAGGAATTCTTTCGGGATTTTCTCCACGAATTTCGGGAATTCCTTCAGGAATTTCTTAGGAAATTCCTCCAAGAATTTATCCGGGATTTCCTCCAGCAATACCTTCGGGAATATTCTTCCAGGAATTCTTCCAGGGATTCTTCTAGGAATTCTTCCGGTGATTTCTCCAGGAATTCCTTCGGGGATTCCTTCAATAATTTCTTCGGAAATTCCTCCAAGAATTTCTTCGGACATTCCTCCAGGAGTTTCTTTGGGGATTCCTTCAGGATTTTCTTCGGGAATTCCTCCAGCAATTTCTTTGGAACTTTTTCCATTAATTGCTTCGGGAATTCCTCCAAGAATTTCCTTGGAAATTTCACCAAGAACTGCTTCGGGATTTACTCCAGAAATTCTTCCGGGGATTTCTCCATGAATTCCTCAATGAATTTCTTTGAAACTTCCTCCAGGAGTTGCTTCGGGGATTCCTCCAGGAATTTGTTCAGGAATTTCTTGGGGAAATTCTCCGGTGATTTCTCCAGGAATTATTTTTGGGATCACTCCAAGAATTTCTTTGGAAATTCCTCCATGAATTTCTTCGGGAATTTGTTCAGGAATTTCTTTGGGACTTTCTCCAGTAATTTCTTCGGAAGTTTCTCCATTAATTTCTTCGAAAATGACACTCCGAATCACCTTGGGAATTCCTCCAGGAGTTGCTTAGTGGATTTCTTCACTAATTTCTTCTGGTATTCCTCCAGGACTTCCCTCGGGGATACCTCCAGGATTTTTTTATGAATTCCTTCAGGAATTTATTCGGAAATGACTCCAGTAATTTCTTCGGAAATCCTCCAGGAATTTCTTTGGAAATTTCTCCAGAAATTGCTCCGGGGTTTCCTCTAGAAATTCCTTCGGGGATTCTTCCAGGAATTCCTTCAGGAATTTCTTCAAGAATTTCTTCGGATATTCCTACAGGTATTTCTTCGGGATTTCCTCTAGGAATTTCTAATTAAATTACCCCATAAATTTCTTCGGGAATTCCTCCAGGAATTTCTTCGATGATATTCTTCCAGGAATTCCTTCGCGGATTTCTCCCGGAATTTCCTTGGAATTTCATCCAGGAATTGCTACGGGAATTTCTCCGGGAATTGTTTCGGGGATTCCTCCAAGAATTTCTTCGGACATTCCTCCAAGAATTGCTTAGGGGATTTCCTCCAGTAATTTGTTTGGGGATTCCTCAGGGATTTTCTTCAGGAATTCCTCCAGCAATTCTTCGGAAATTTCTTCAGGAATTTCTTCGGGGATTCTTCCAGGAATTCCTCCAAGAATTTCTTCGGAAATTCCTCCAGAAATTTCTTCGGGAATTCCTCCAGGAGCTCCTTCGGGTATTCGGCCAGAATTTTTTTCGAAATTACTGCAGAAATTTCCTCGGGAATATCTCCAGAAATTTCTTTGCAAATTTCTCCATGAATTTCTTCGGATACTCCTACAGGAATTTCCTTGGGAATTTCTCCAAGATTTTTTTCCGGAAATTCCTCCAGAAATTTCTTTGGGAATTTCTCCAGCAATTTCATCGGTAATTCCCAGAGAAATTTCTTGAAATATTTTTTGAAAAATTTCTGATCGAATTTCTGGAAGAATTTCTGAAGAAATACCCGGAAAAATTGAGGAGGAATTCCCGAAGAAGTTTCTGAAGAAGAAGAAGATTTTCTGGAGGAACTCCCGAAAGAATTTCTAGAGGAATTTCCGAAGGAATTTCTGGAGAAATCCCCGAAGAATTCCTGGAAGAATTCCCGAAGCAATTCCTGGAGGAGTTCCCTCAGAATTCCAGGTGGAATTCCTGAAGAAATTCCTGGAGGAATTTCCGAAAATAAATCCTGGAGGAATTTCAAAAAAAAAATCCTGGAGGAATTCCCAAATAATTTCTTGGAGGAATTTCCGAAGAAAGTGCTGGAGAAATCTTCCCGAAGAAATCTCCGTAGGAATTCCCGACGAGATTCTTGGATGAATTTCCGAAGAAGATCTTGGAGGAATTTCCGAAGAAGTTCTTGGAGGAATTTCCGAAGAAATTCTTGGAGGAATGTTTGCAGAAATTCCTGGAGGAATCCCTGAAGAAAATCCTGGAGGGATCCCCGAAAGAATTTGTAGATGAATCCCCGAAGAAATTCTTGGAGGAGTCCCTGAAGGCAATCCTGGAAGAATCTACGAAGGAATTCCTGGAGGAATCTCCGAAGAAATTTCTGGAGGAATCTTCAAAGAAATTGGTGGAGAAATCCTTGCAAAATCCGTAGCGGGAATTCTTTAAAAAAAATCGTGAAATAATTCCTGGAGGAATTAACGAAAGAATTCCTGAAGGAATCCCTGAAGGAAATCTTCTTGGAATCCCCAATGGAGTTCCTGGAGGAATCCCCAATGAAATTCCCAAAGGTATTACCGAAAAAAAATCATGGAAGAGTTTCCAAAAGAATTTCAAAAGGATGCACTGGACGAATTTCTGGAGGAATTTCTTGGGGAATTCCTGAGAGAGTTCACGGAGGAATTCTTGGGGAATTCTCGGAGAAATCTATGGAGGAATTCCCGGAGGAATCCCTGAAAAATTTCCCGGATGAACCTCTGTCAGAATTACCGGAGGAATCCCCGAAGGAATTAATAGTTGTTCTCGTTGGAATCCTCAAAGAAATTTTTGGAGGAATTCCCGAAAAAATTACTGGAAGAATCCCCAATAGAAAACCCTGAAGAATCCCTTGGGAAATTTGCGGAGCAATTCCAGGGGCAATTTGTGGAAGAATCCATGGGGAAATTCGCAAAGGAATCCCTGGGTGACATCCCTGTTGGAATTTCTAGAGGAATACCTGAGAAAATTCACGGGAGAATACCTAAGCTAATCATACTTGTCATCATTCTTTTGGGGATTCCTCCAGGAATTCTTTTGAGGATTTCGCCAAGCATTCTGCGAGGGTTCCTCCAAAAGTTTCTTTGAGAACTCATCCAGGAATTCCTTTGTAGATTTTTAAAGTTAATTCCTCCAAGAATTCCTTCGGCAACTCCTCCAGGATTTCCTTCGAGGTTCCTCCAGGATTTCATTCGAAGATTCTTCGTGGAATTACTTCGGGGATTCTTCCATGAATTATTTCGGCAACTTCTCCAGCAATTACTTTGGGGATTCATGGAATTCCTTCAGAGATTCCTCCAGGAATTCCTTAGAGGATTCCTCCAGGAATTTCTTTGGGGATTCTTCCAAGAACTACTTTGGGATTTCATCAGGAATTCCTTCGGGAATTCCACTAGAAATCCCTTCGGGGATTCTTGCAGAAATTCCTTCGGCTATTCCTCCACGAAATCCTGCGGGGATTATCCCGGCAATTCCTTCGGGGATTCCTCCAGGAATTACTTCGTGGATTTCTCCAAGAATTCCTTCGGGAATCTCTCCAGGAATTCATGCAAGAATTTCTTCGGAGATTCCCCGAGAAATTACTTCGGGAACTCCTCCAGCAATTATTTTAAAGATTCCTTCATGAATCCCTTGAGGGCTTCCTCCAAGAATTCTTTCGGGGATTGCTCCAGGAATATCTTCAGGGCTTCTTCTAAGAACTTCTTCGGGGATTTCTTCAGAAATTCTTTCGGGGAATCCACCAGGAAGTCCTTCGGGTATTCCTCCTGAAATTCTTTCATGGATGGGAGGAATACCTGGAGGAAATTCGAGAAAACCCCGAATGAATTTCAAGAAAAATCTCCACAGGAACAACTGGAAGAATTCCCGAACAAATTCCTGGAGGAATCCTCGAAGGCATTTCTGGTGGAATTCTCAAAGGAACAACTGGAGCAACTTCTGAAAGAAATTTAAGGAATCCTTTTTCAAGGAATCCTCAAAAGAATAGTAAAAGGAATCCCCTAAAAATACTGGAGGAATTCCCAAAAGAATTCCTGGAGAAATCACCGAAGGAATTCCTGGGGAAAACTGTGAAGAGTTCCTGGAGAAATCTCAAAAAACCCCCGAAAAATTCCCGAAGGGATTCCAGGACAAATCCTTAAAGGAATTCCTGGTAGAATCCTTGAAAAAATCTCCAGAGGAATTTCAGAAAAAATATTTCCTGAAGAAATCTTCGAAAAAAACCCAGGAACAACTTTGAGAGGATATTGCGATAGAAATCCTGTGGAAATCCTCACATGAATTCTTGGAGAAATCCCCGCAAGAATTGCTTGAGAAATTGCTGAAGGAATTTCTGGAAACAACCACTGAATCCTGGACAAATCCCCAAAAAAATGCCTGGAGGAATCTTTGCAGAATACGCGAAGGGATTCCTGAAAAATCTCCGAATTCCTGAAGGAATCTTTGAAACAATCCCGGAAGAATTTGTGAAGGAATTCTTAGTGCCAGAGGGATTCGCGGAGGAATCCTTGAAGGAATTCCCGGAAGAATTCTCGAAAGAAAACTGGAGAAATCACCGAAAAAAATCCTTGAGAAATCGCGGAAGGAATTTCTGAAGAAATCCCCTGAGGAATTTCTGGAGGCATTCCCGGAGAAATGGCTGGAGAAATCCCGGAGGAATTCCTGGGAAAATCCCAGAAGGAATTCCTGCAGAATTGTCTGAAGAAATTCCTGAAGGAATCCCCAGAGGAATTTCTGGAGAAATTTCGAAGGAATACCTCACAGAATCCTTGAAGAATCTTCGGAGGAATTCCTGGAGGAATCTTCGAAAAAATTCCATGAGAAATCCCGGAGGAATTCCCGGAGGCGTCTTTGAATCTTTGGAAGAATTCCTTCAGCAATGCCCAAACAATATATTACAAACATAATTCCCAGTCAGTATGAATTATGAATCTCTGCCTAAACTATGAAGGAATTCTGGGATGAATATGTATATTCCTGTTCCGCCTCGTTAAGGCAGCTTATAAGGGGATCCTTAGATAAACCATTACTAGATCCTTTGGGAGTTCACAAAGATATATCAATTATTTTTGAGGTGAACGCGGGCGTGGGGCGCAAATCTGGTACATATGGTGAATATATTCAATTGAAACTGCTGTCGATTCACCAGGTGCCTGGCCAGCAACCAATCCCCCGATTATGCCTTCGTAAACAGCACTGATCGTACTGCAATCCACGACGTTCGTTCCCGTAGCTAACATTGAAACCAACGCAACGGGATCTCTGACGACGTTTTCAATCACATGTGAGGAGAAAACTTTGTAGCCACTGCCTTTCAAATCTGCATATCCAACGGGAAAGAAAATTCCCGGTTGATTCGCTAATCACGGCGCACGACCAAGTCCATCCTCAGGAATATTTGAAAGGTATTTTCCGAAAGCATCGGTTGGCAGCACAGACTTGTTGTTTTTTAATTTGTTTTGTTTTTCTTTGACGTTTCTACGCGATGGCGTAGCATGCGGTGCCAATTGATTTCCGCACGCAGCCAGCTCTTGTAAATCCGAGATTTAATTTTAGTGCGCCGAAATCGGCGTACTGAAGATAAATCTTAGATTAAAATCAAGGATAATACCGTTTGGTGCTTAAGAAAATCGTGGATAATACGTGATTGACGTCTAGTACGCTGTGGAGCTTACCGCCATTAGTCTTCTGAGCATTTTGTCAAAAAGAATGTCCTTCGAAGTATTTCAGAACGCAGGATACATTACCCTTTGATCAAACTTGACATCCTGCTTTGCCACAACAGTTGTCATTCTTAGCAATCCAGATATGAGATATGCGACGCCCTGAATCAGAGCTCATTACAGCACTAGAGCAAAGTAGTGAATAAATGATGATTTAGTTCATCTTTAGCTTTCTACTAAGACCAAGCCCACTCATGGGCTCAATCAAGCGTTTTAACGTTAAGTAGAGCCCCGAACAAAGAAGCGAACCGCACCGGTCGCTGCTAAGTAGGGCTCGAAAGCGAAAAGTTTACGTACGGTTCGTAGCAGGGCTTAGAATATAGAGACACGCAAAGTACGGTCTCTATCCGTAGGCTCGTGTGCTCTATCGCGTTTAACTCTCTGGGTAGCGTAAAGAGGAGACGAAAGAACATGAGTATGGATTTGTTGCCAGGTATAAGTTTCTAGAGAATGATTTTCTTGTTTTGTATAGGTAGGAATTTATTTTAGTTTGCATCAAATATTTAAAATTTTTTTTTACTTGCTTTGAAATTTTCAACCAAACAATATCATAGATCGTTACACGAATAACACAATAAATTGTCTGGTATACAATTGTGATAGAGTGACAATACAAACGCAGAAAAATAATAGGTTTCAATTGACAAGCTTTGCTTAAGTATGTTATGAATAAAGTTTTCCCTTCTTCGCCAATTTTAGGATCATGCATAACGAAAATGTATTGATTTTCTTATAAAAATAGTTACGATTGTTCATAATCACATCTTTAGTTTTTGATTCGGCCGATCGTTTCGAAACTTATATTTGTAGAAATGTATAGTGATTCAGTGAGTTTTGCTATTTTAACACGTACATGTTTGAGCCGGGGTTGCTACGCAGCAAGTAAAGTTTGGTTTCGCACATTTAGAAAAATGTCCAAATAAATAACTCGCGAAGTTCGTTCCGACAAGTTCCAAAATTATCGTCATCCGTCGCAAATTCCGGTGAGAAGATGTGCGTATTTTCGAACCCGGAAAGATACCATTTGACGGTAATAAGTGACCACAAGGTTTTCTTTCTCCACTTTCGCTTTTAAAGAGCTGTGCCTCGCCTTTCGTTTTGTCGTGAATATTTCGAAAAAGGCAAAGGAGTTTTGGTTTGATGACTGTTTTTGAAAATGGTGGTCGTCAGGGGGGGGGGGGGAATATAAATTAAATAAACGAGACATTAGAAAGAAAGTGTGCGAAATAGGTAACTTCACCCTTGTAGAAACAATAAGGCAAAGCAGAAAAAAAAAAATTCTGCGAAGACCCCATGCGAATAACACCAATCATACAGAATAGGAGGTTCGACATTAGATCTATAAAAACAACCCAACAATTTGGGAGATCTTTCCAATATTACACATTTATTCACAGCTTTTTTTCCACATTTTCATATAGGGGCTGTCCATAAACCACGTGGTCATGAGGGGGGGGGGGGGGTTCGGCCAATGACCATTTTGTATGGACGAATAAAAAAAAAATGTATGGACCAATGACAGCGGGGGGGGGGGGGGGTTGAGAAGTCCCAAAAAAATGACCACGTGGTTTATGGACAGCCCCATATTTAAAACATATTCATCAACATGTTATCTGGCTTCCTCCCCTGTAAATTCGAAAAGTACCATGCCGAAAGAAAATATTCTGTACTCCAAGTATTTCGAAGAATCATCTTTGCGCGTAAATACAACGCAGTCGACCTGGCCGTTTCGATGCATGTGTTATATCTATGATATGCTGCAAGCATCAATATTGACAAGAAAAGTAACACGATTGCTTTCCAGGGTGATTCCGTATTGGCTGCGTATGTATAAGATTAGATAAGAGTAGTTACGATGTTTCAAAGATGCTTTGACTGTACCTAACTCAATTCAGATATCATAGAAACAATTCAGTATTTTTTTTTTTTTGTAAAAACAAACTTTAATCATACCGATAATAATCTAAAAAAAATGTAGTCGAGCTGCCAAGTTTCATCAATAAAAATAGGCGGTGTGCAGGACTGCCATATTGTAGGTTCCTCGTTATAGAAAAAGCAAGGTGTTGGATGTTAAAATACATCAATTGTTGTATGAAGTGCCAAAAAGGAGAGTGGGCTCATTATGTACTTTGACAAATACACAGTCTACTTCAAGCGCATAGAATCTGCTTCCAACAAAATATTCATACACCAGCATCCAAAGGATCGCAATATATATTGAGATTTCCGATTGATGCTTTGTAACTAAAAGGTTGTGACTGAGTATAGAATAAGCTGAAGTTAAAATACACGTTAATGAAAAAAGGTTGCGCAAACTTATCGCAGACTGTTAGAAGACAGCTTCTACTATGACCAGGATTCAAAAATCTTGACCTACGCGAAGTTGTAAAGGAGACAACTACGTTATAAATGTGTTGGAAATGCAAGGGATGTAATTATTCAATAAACCTAATTATTAAAAAGGTGCTCAAAATCTCAAATTCAGATAAATTTCTTGCGAGAAAGGCAACATGGATATCGAAGAGATGAATATTATTTTAGATAAAAATTCAACCTACAAGTCATACAGTAAGCAACAAACACATAAATTAAAAAAATATTGCTTGAATTCCGAGATTAAATACAATCATACATTATTGAGAAAATAATATCTTTGAACGCACCAAAACTGGTAAAAATCTCCAAGGGAATTATTTAATTGAGTTCAATTTTTACTAACTGTTTTCAGTCTTATCCAAAATCCCTTCTTTCAAATCATGAGCACAGATTATTATACTGAATAAGATTTGCAATAACACCAATACACAAAATATTGCGATGATTTACAGAAGTGCAAAAAACCGATGGTACGGATAGAATAGAGACCACCGGTGCGCAAAGGCGAGCGATCATTATTTTACTCACATGGAAACGAACGACCGGTGCGAAAACGGGTGGATAACGAAATTAAAAATCGTTAACGACGTGCTGTTGCGTGTGTAGTATGAAGCCCACGAGTGTGCTTGGTCTAAGTAGAAAACTATTATTCTTTCGAGCAACTTTGTTGAAGTGGGTTTTCCTCTGAGTGGTCCACAATGCGAGATTTACAACGTTTAGGCTAAACTGATAGACCCCAAGAACAATATTATCACTTAGTGAGTGATTCTCGAACTAAATTGAATCTATTGAAATCTATTATTTTTTCTGAGAATTTTTGCCGAAGACAGTATCCTACAAAGCGGTCCAGAGCGTGCGTGAAATATACTAAGTTTAGACAAAGAAAGTTTTCAGTATTATGAGCAACTTTGCCAAAAACTTATCCTTCTAAGTGGTCCAGATCCGGAACCACTGTTTCAACATATCATAAAACATTGGTCATTATGAGAGTTTGAATTTCTGGGTCATAATGACACCAATGCATTATTCGTTACTTTTTTTTAATGCCCAAAGAAGGTTAATTTGTACAATATCCTGCCTCTCTTCAACTTAGTGTTCTTTGAGTACTTCCACAGTTATTAGTTGAATGATATTCTATGCCCAGGGAAGTCAGGAAAAATTTCCCGACCGAAACGGGAATCGAACCCACCTTCTGCGGATTGGCGATTGAAAGCCATATACAGTGTATGCGCGCAAAAAGTGGCATCGCGTCAGCACTGATATGATAGCCAACACCTGTCATCACGCTTGTTTAATATCGCCCGTGGTAGGGGGTAGCCAAGGCAAACTACAAGGAAGCAAAGCTACTACGTTCAGTACAATTTCGAGCCAAAGTGTGATTGCCCCCGAAAAGCTAGTTTTTGATCCACATTTGGCTTTCCCGAATTTTAATATTTTTTGCTCAACTCCTACAGCATTGGTGTCAAAGAAGCAAATAACCAAAAAACATTGGAGAATATGATGCCGTTTTGAAAAATCCAACTTTTTACGTATATTAGGGTGTTCCAGAACGAAATCTATCAAAAAACCAACTTTTTAAGGTTTTTCTGATTACAAATGTGATAATTACACATGTTTCCTTCAATTTTATTGGCACACATTGTTTGGAGAAAATGTAGTAAACAAGTATAGCTTCCAATTTCTGCCGAAAGAATTAAGTTTTGACAAGTTTTAGTGTAGTTATGATTTTTTGAAGTTCAAAAATAGTCGAAAAACACAAAATTGATTTGATGCACCTTTTAATTTCAATGGATTTGGCTGACATTTTGACCAGTTACTTCTTTTAGCATGCCAATCAAAATACGGAGGTGGACTTGAGAATCAGAGAACATTTTTGAAAAGCTGGACAGGCCTAATATACACATGGCGAATTGGAGACCCCCAGGGCTTGGCGTTAGATTTTATGAAAAATTGAGTTTGATTGTCATTTTAAAATCGAAAATGTATGAAATTTTTAAGGTTTATGATTTTTTTTATTAAACAACGGAGCAATGTTTTCAAAATCGATTTCCATAGACATTCGGAGGAAGGATCAAGGTTTCTCCTGATTTTTTCTTGGTGGAAAACGTTCAAAAGCATTGCAAAGATTTTGTTTTCAAAATTTTGTTTTGATTTTTTTTATTCAGTTTTATTTGTAAATTTAAACTTATTACTTTGTCTTCACAGTTTAAAATTGGTATTTGTAAAACTTAAAATCATTATTCAACAGTACAAAAAATCATGAGATACCTTGATTCTTCCAATTTTGAAAACATTGCTCCGTTATTTGAAAAAAAGAAAATCAAAAACCAAAAAGTGAGGAAATTCATTCAGTTCCACCTTACTCGAAGTAGGTATTCTTGTAACATTCAAATCAAGTAAAAATTGTTGTTCGATTCTGAAGATTCTAAATGAGCAAATCGACGGAAATTTGCCCCCCAAATGAGTTGGCTACGACTGGCAGCATAATGTTCTTCCTTTTCTATACGAGGAAAGATAACACTAGTTCACAAAATAAAACAAAAGTGGTGAACTTCTATCAACGGCATTCGTTTTGATGATTAATTACGTGCTGAGTTCGAAACCGTGTTTTTTTGAAGTGAACAATTTTTGAGTTTTACCTGAAAATCAAACCCTACAGTTTTATAAAACATGGAATTTACTAAAAGTTAAAAATATTGCGTTGCCTGTCAGTCAATCTTCAATCTTTTTGCATCAATAGAAAACTGAATAAAATGTGTTTCGAACATCTGAACACGATTTTTTCGTCGGATTGATGAAAGTCGAGAAATTGGTCAGCTTTTTTTTTTAATTTTGGCAAAATTTTCAAAAAAAAAATTCAAAAAAAAAATTAAAAAAAAAATCTTTTACAGCGTTCATGCTAAAAATGAGTAGGGCCCATATAGCCGAGGCGGTAAACGCACGGGTATTCAGCATGACCATGCTGAGGGTGACGGGTTCGATTCCCGGTCGGTCCAGGATCTTTTCGTAAAGGAAATTTCCTTGACTTCCTTGGGCATAGAGTATCTTCGTGCCTGCCACACGATATACACATGCAAAATGGTCATTGGCAGAGGAAGCTCTCAGTTAATAACTGTGGAAGTGCTCATAGAACACTAAGCTGAGAAGCAGGCTTTGTCCCAGTGAGGACGTTACGCCAAGAAGAGGAGGAGCTAAAAATGAGTTGTAAGCGAGAAAGAGTAAACATTTCAGCTCAATCTGGGCATTGGTTACGAAGCATAAGATGCATGAAGTGAACAACCTTGCTTGAAAATAGAACAAAAATGGGTTTTAAATTGTTATCCTTGTATGGAGAGTCGAAAGAATGACCGCTCTAGTATTTTTTTTCCATCACGTTTTCAAACTAAGAGCAGGATTGTACACTTAAAATGATCACCGGCTTACCGAGTTCCAAAGTGCTGTAAACTAGTGTAACATGTGCGAACGGATTTTTTTTTCGCCTACCCTTATCCCAGATGTGGTGGATG